>NC_081566.1:18057758-18327957 GCF_022355385.1 Mustela nigripes
TACTGACCACTGCATGAGCTAACAGTTATGACAGGCCCGCCAGCACTTAGTAAGCTCTCCACGAATGTCAGCTATAATAATAACTATAGTCATAGTATTAGCCTTAGCAGGATTCATGAATTTAAAATTCCTACTCACTAGAGTAGCGTGTCAGGAAGATTGAAAAAAAAAATTATTGAACACTTTTACCTGGTAAGATTGGTTACTACAAGTCAATTCCTAACCAAAATGATGAAAGTAACTTTAGCCCAACAAACTTCTCTTTGAATAAGGCTTCTGAAGCAATTTCCAAAATCTAGTTTTGGAACAGATTGAGTTCCCTGGTAATGTTTGGAAAGTGATGGAAAATGGGTTCTTCATCTACTCCCTGATGAATTCTGGTCTAGAAAAATACTTATAAAGATATTTTGTTTCATCTTCCAAAGATCCCTGTATAATATTCAAAACAAGGAGCTATTCAGATGAGTGTATAACTATATGGCTCAGATAATGAAAATATTTTCTGATATTTGAAATTAGTTGAAGGCTTGAGTCAGCTTAGAAGACATATTCTTGGATCTTTGGTATATCACTATCTGACACCAACTACGTGCTATGTAGAATTAAATTATTGAATTCTCATAATAACCCAGTGGCATAGGTACTCTGTCTCTATTTTACAACTGAGATGCTAAGGCTCAAAGAGGTCAAGTGGGTTTAAGATTGTTTGGCTCACGTGGGTTCCAGACTAGAATTCGAGGCTGCTCTCCAGTGGCCGAGGCCTGCTCTGCATCTCTGGGCTCCCTTGCCTCTGTGGGATGTAATCTGACACTATAGGTCGGCCTTAGTGAATTCACAGAGCCTGGGCCTCAGACCAGGGCACCAGGTGGGATGTTCTGCTCCCTGTGGGTTCCTACTGGTCTAGTCCCTCCTGAAATCCAGATGGTGCACAATGAAGCCTTGGGCATGGGCTACCCAGGAAGTGCAGGGGTAACCACGGGACCACAGCCTGAAAAGAAACCATAGTACCCTTTCCTTGTCTAGGAACGGCTGGCTACTCCGCTCCCTCCCGCTTGCCTTCTGTCCTTTCTTGCTGTTACTGGCAAAACCTGCCCTCTGACTGCAGCCACCGCCTTTTCCTACCTCCTTTTGTGTCCCAGCAAAATCATCTCTGCTGGCTCATATACCATGTTTGGGGAAAACTGAATTAGTACGCTGTAGGTCTCTGAGACAGGTGTAAATAAATGAAAAATGTAATTGGAAGCTTGACTGTAAGTTCCTTAGAGGTGAGAAGTGTGACTGATTTAGCTCTATCTCACTAGAACCTAGAGCAGTGCCTAGCACACAGGAGGTGCTCGGAGTGTCAGTTATTGAATGTTGGGCACGAAGCAACAGGAGGAAGACTAAAGAAGAAGAGGTGAGTCTCTGTTTTATTTTTGGTGCCAATGTTTAGACGAATTTAAAGGAAAACCCAAACCTCAAATATTTCACTGAACTTCTAGGACATCTCAGCTCTGAGAAGATCTTACTATGATGTCTCACCTCCTTCCTGATCCTGTTTTATTCCAGAAGTGCTTGGGATGTCAAAGAAAGTTCTAAAGGCAGAGAGGTGGTTGTCGGGAGATGGGCAGGGACCAGAGGCAGGACTGAAGAAAAGTAAGGGATGCTGCAAGGAAATATGAGAGCAAGGAAACGCTTGTATTTCTCCTCATGCGCTTCCAGGCTGCCAAGAGGTCCATGAAGACTGGTCATCGGCCCTTCCCACCATCACCAGTGCCATGGCCAGGGTGAGGGCTCCAGAGACCTGAGGTATAATGTCCCAGGAAGATCAAAAGCTGTGATTATTTGGTCACTCTCCAAGGTCATGGTTCTTTCCGAGGCCATTTGACTTCTTTCAAGTCTTGACTGTTCCTGAGTGCTAATGCGTCTTTTCAAAAATAGTTGAGATATGTAAACTCAGGAGAAGCTTAGGGAGGAGCCCTTGAGAAGGAGCCAGTTAGGTGTTGGGTGATATAAGAGAAGGGAGCTTCTTCAAGGGAAGCCCCTGGGAAGGGACAGAGACCTCTTCAGTAGTGCTTGCTCTCCACGGACTGGTGACAGAGGTCCTGAAAGGGACACTTATCAGGAAGGGTGGATGCTGTTCTGAGAAATGAGCTCACAGTGGCTCAAAGAGTCCTGAGGGGTCCCAGCGTCACATTGTCATGGAGAGCTGCATTGCTCCATTACCACAGATTTCCTCAGACATTATCTAACCCGTGACAAAAGAGCTCTTACAAGGGGAGGAAAGAGCTGGCTCCAGACCTCCTGAGTCACCGTACTGAGCTTTTTTGCTCTCTGCCCACTACATTTCTCTAGAGATACTCGGGACTGTTCCTCACAGCCCAGCTCTGAGTAAATTTTTTGTTACAGAATTCAGCTTTCCAGATACGATCGTGGTGGCCTCCAGTTTTGGCCGTCTCTCCTGCTGAGCCATTACTCTCCTGTTTTCCGTGACTCCCAAGAGTTGTGTGCTTTGGTGTTTTCCCCCTACAAACAATTTCAACTTTCTCTTTTCGCCCCAGCCAGCCATGGCTCCCTGGTATTTCAGACTTGGCTGCCTATGTCCTTTACTCAAGCCCTGTTATTTTAGCCTTGCTCTGATACTCTCATGGCTAATTTATTCAGCTCTTGCTCTCAGAAACCTCAAAGTCTCAGCCCAGCCCTGGGCACAAGACAGGATTAGTCTTGTGTGGGTATTTGAGCTCAATAGTTGAAGACCTGAGATACCTAAAATCAAATGCACATGTGATCCAGGACCCTAGACGCCATGTGTAGGGACTGCCCTTGGGTGTGTTGCTGGGCATTCTACATGCACTGCATAGACCTGGGAGACCCCTTCTGAAGGCAAGCTTGGACATATTTCTTGATTCCTTTGAAACCCTAAATTCAGACCATAAGAAATGTCACCCTAAATTCAGCCCATGGCCCATTTAACTCAGGCAACAATTACAACAGCCAACTTCTGCTATACAACACCAGTAACCTGCAAAGCATTTTATTCTCAAGCATTTTCTTATAATATGTCTATTCTCATAAAAATCCTGTGGAGTGGGCATCACTATTACCATCTTAAGAATCTGGAACTTAAAGAGACAAAGCAATCTGCCCAAGATCTTGCATGCTACAGAAAAGGACGTGAACCCAGATCTGTCTGAAACCCAAACCCAAGCTTTTAACCAATTACATTCCAGGGCTGAGACATTTTAGGGGAGAACCATGCTCTCTGAGGGGCACTAACTGCGTTAAGATTGGGGTAGGTCTCCCCCAAACACTGTTCAGTTCTCTCAACAACCACGATGGTCTTGTTATCTGGAAGTTAATTGAATTCCTCTCGAATCTAAACCTCCTTGCACAATGTATTGAGTAAATGGTTTTAATGAGACTAGAATGTACTGTGTACTTCCTCTTATTTGAACGAATGCTACTGTTTTCAGTATTTCAAGAGCAGTCCTTAATTCTAACACTGTAAGATCTGCAAATTCTAGTTTTCCCTCCTACAAACTTTTAATTTTCTTTAGATTTATTATATCCTGCTTTAAGGCCTCACCTTTCCACACCAAAATGCAATGTTTTCAGTGTTTCTGTAAGGCTGCCATTTCCTATCCCCCTTCCTGACCCCACGCTGCAGGCAAATGAACAACTGTAGGCAGTTTCCCATGACCCTTCCCTTTCATCCACCTGTTCCTTATCTCCTCAGAGCCAGTAATCTACCCTTTATGACTGGCTCAAAGATTACACCGTCCTGGAAACCTTTTTTTTTTTTTTTTTAAATCCCCACCCCCCAACCCCAGATGGAAGTGATTTCTCTCTTTCGTGCTATAACCATAGGACTGTACCCTTAGATTCTTCCTATGGTAATTTTCACTGTCTTTATTGGATTTTTAGTTACCCTAAGTGTTCCATACTTCTATTTCTAGATTATATGTACTTCAGGGCAGAGTCTGTGTTTATATCCTGCACTGCATGCTCATGTGTTCATTCAATGCATAAACAGATATAATATCAATGGTCTTGCTTGATTTCTTTTCTGGAACATTTCTATTTCTTTATCAGAATGAGATAACTAACTGTGTGAAGCATTCCATGTGAAAGATTCATGCACATTTATACAAAGCTAAGACAACATTTTGTAGTTTGTATCCAACAGTCTCCAACATTTTATTGGTCTCTTAAAATCGCCATAGTGCATTGAATTGAAGACTTCTCAGAAAGGATGAGCCCTTTCCTGGGTAGGAACTGGGAGCTCTGTGCCTGTCATCTCAAGATGGAGTGTGGATATTTCTCTCATCAGTGCATTACTTTCCTTAACTTTAATCAGAAAATACTCTACATACAAGATGAAGATTGCACTAGGCACTCTTTCAAATGATGTATCTTACAGAGTTATTATCATCTGTTTCTTATGCCATAACTACCAGCAAGATCTCAAAATTAAAGATACTTTTGTGTGAAAGAAATTGAGAATCCTAATTCATTTCCCTCAGTATTTAAAATCTGCAGTGGAGGGACACCTGGGTAGCTCAGTCAGTTAAGAGTCTACCTTCGGCTCAGGTCATTTTCCCAGTGTTCTAGGATTGAGTCCCACATGGGGCTCCTTGCTCAGTAAGGAACCTGCTTCTCCCCATCCTTCTGCTGCTCCCCCTGTGTGTCTCTCTTTCCCAAATAAATAAATGAATAAATAATATCTTGGGGACGGGGAGCACAAAAGCTAATTTCCCCTTTAAAAAAAACAATAAAATAAAATCTTCAGTAGGTTGACTTGAATTTCTGGCCCACGCTAGAATGCAGAACTGACCATGGCAACACCACTGATGAGCCCTGGCTAAACCTTCATTCCCTGCACATACACTGTGAGTATTTTTTTAAAGATTTATTTACGTATTTGAGAAGGAGGAGCGGGGAGAGAGTGCCTACACGGGGGAGGAACAGAGGGAGAGGGAGAAAGAGAATCTAAAGCAGACTCCTGACTGACCGTGGAGCCTGACAGAGCCAAAGAGGGGCTTAATCTCACATCATGAACTGAACTGAAATCAAGTTGGATGCTTAAGCCACTCAGGTGCCCCTATGTTGTGAATATTTTGACAAACATTATTCAAAATATATTGTGAGCCTGTATATGGCTAATGTCGTACAGAAGATTGAAAACGGACAATCTGCAAAGAATTAAAAGGCTAAGAGCAGCCTTACAGATCAAAAATTACTCCTCTTAGAGAGACCTGAGTGTGTGCAAAGAAAAAAAAAATCATGATGACCCAACAGTTACTGCTGCAATCGAATTACAGTAGCTGTGTGACTACTTTCTTTCCAGAAGATCACAGTGCTTAGAAAATAAGGGCTTTCCACCTATTCTAAATTCCTTGTCTCTTTTCTTACTATCGAAAAGGAATTTTCTCTGTGTCGTGTACATCAGACCCCAGAAAAGAGGCATAGGAGCTGGCCCTGAAGGTCTAGCTGCCTTGGGCCCTGGGCCATTGGCATATAAGCAAGGCTTGGCTAATGTCTGGCTTGGATGGCTTAGCAAATCCCCATCCAGAGATGGTGGGCTGAACAGTAGAGGTTCAGGGGACTAGCCGACAATATGGAGTCTTGATGGAGATGCTGTAGCAGAAAGGAAAGTCAGGCTGGCCTAGCACAGGGGCTGAGAGCAAAGTGGGACACACTAAGTGGCAGGGTCCTGGCCAGGGTTAAAGGTGGCACCCCACAGAAGAAGGGGCTCCGAAGATGGACTCCGCCAACTTTAAAAGTCTGACCTGCTCACCCTTGGAAGGATTCTGACTTGAGCCTTAACTAAAAAGAGCTCACATAACTGCAACTGTCTGTTCTTATTGGTCATAATTTGTCTTTAAAGTTATGCTCTTATCTGGTGAGTTCTGTTCTTATCTTGTTATTCAATCCGTTACTTGAGTTGCATTCCCCACTCCCCACCCATCCTCTCAAGCTCTGGATTCGAGTCTTGTTGGTGGGTTGATTGGTTTTTCCGTTCCTGTGGCTGGGGTATGTGAATGACTAAGGGACAGTCTAGCCCATGACCTTTAGTTTAGGGAAACTTTCCAGGGCTGTAATTACCTGGGACTTAGCTCCATCAAAGGCATGTTTTGATCCATCAACCCCTGGTCCTGGCCCAACCCTTTGAGTTCCTGTAAGTCACCTTTGGGTAAAATAAAGATAACATGTATTAATTTTTCTCTTTTAAACAATTGGAAAAATATGACCAAGCCTTCGGGGGTGGCAGGGACCTTTCCCTGGCCCCTTTGATCCATTTCCTTGTGAGTTATAAATCCCTGGTAGTATTTCTTTAATGTGGTAGCACTTGATGCTGTATTATTCCATAACTGCTCTTAACCCTTTTGACCCAATCATTTCTGCTTTCATTCATTTTTTTTAAAGAATCCTTTTCAAACACTTTCATGTCCATAAGTTTATTTTAGTTTGAAAGATAGTCCTTAGTTGTGGGAAGGGTGTTATTAGTTCCATTTTTACAGATTCAAAAATTGAAGCCCAGAGATGTCAAGAGATTTGTTCAGGTTCTTACATCTAATTAGTGGTCAACCTGAGCTAAATATGAAGTCTTCTGACTGCTGGGCTCATGATCTTTGTGCTACATTTCACTGTCTGCCCATTCTTCTTCTTCTCTTCTTCCTTCATTTGTCTCAATATTTCTTCTTCTCAACACATTTTAATCTTAGTCCACATTTTCTCCACCCTTCAAAGCCCTCCCACTCTGTCCAGCCATACTCCTTACATGTGCTCTCTGAGACAGCCACACATACCGCTGGCCCAAGTGCATCCCTCCTCAGTGGACCAAGGGACCATATCATGTCCTGAGAGCCTCTCTTCACTTTGTGTACTTGGTTCCATGTTCTTGTGTTTTTCCATAAGCTTTTGAGCCACAGCCTACTCGATGATATGGAGAAGAAGGTGACCCTTGTCTGCTCTAAGGGATAGCAGTGAACCTGAGATGCCCAAAGTTGAGGTTCCCAGCCATAATTCTCTTTGGACTTAGACTGCTCACAGTGAGCTTCAGAGACACTGGGAATTTTTCAAAGAAGTTTCCATGATAGTTACCTTGATTTTTCTTACTTTTCAAAAACAAATTTATTTTAGTTTTTCAGTGTTCCAAGATTTATTGTTTATGCACCACACCCAGTGCTCCATGCAATACGTGCCCTCCTTAATACCCACCACCAGGCTCACCCATCCCCCTACTCCCCTCCCTCCCAAAACCCTCAGTTTGTTTCTCAGAGTCCACAATCTCTCATGTTTCATCTCCCTCTCCGATCTTCCCCAATTCACTTTTCCTTTCGTCTCCTAATGTCAGAAAATGTTAGAGCTGGAAGATACAATCTTTTCCATCCTTCTCATTATGGATGAGGACCCTGAGGCCCAGAGAGATGCCTGAAACTTAAACCCCTTCCCAGGGTTTCAATATTTGGGAATGAGCATCATAGGATCCGGAAATGATAAGATCATTTCAGTTGTGAAAGAGTTGGGACACATTGGTTAATTTATCTCTAAGGCTTTGTTGGATCATTGCTTGACTACATTACTGGAATATCATCAGATAAAGTGAACACCAGGACAAAGCAGAACAAAGTTATTCTTCGGAATCTTATCCCTGTCTCTTTTTGAGTTAGGTAGTCACTCCGCACTGACTTTTGTGTGCATCTCTGAAATGACCCCTAACCATTCATTCATTCATTGGTTTAACCAACAAGTCAGGCAATCTCTGTGTATCCTATATTTTTCTAGATCCTAGATCATTTTCTATATCACCATCTGCCTGCTGAAAGCGATATACCAGTAGGCACTATAACACAGCCTAAGGAAGTAGGCCCCAGGGAATAGGAAAGCACCAAAGCAGACATCTTATTCAGACCTGAAGTGACCCTGTGTTTGTGCGGGTGGGGGGAGTGTAGTCAGGAAAGATTTACACAAAGAGGCAACTGACTTCTGGATGGAATTGGGAAGGATAGGCAGAAATGAGCCACTCTTTCATTTATTCAATAAACATTAAGTGAGTACCCTATACAACAAACAGTGTGTTAAGGCACTCCCAGTTCAGAATGGGTGGAAACATTGAAAATCCCTGATTCATTGGCCTTCACACTTTAGTCAGGAGTCAGGCACTAAAAGGTAAATAAATGTTACAAAGTGTGACATGCTGGGAAGAAAGCACAAGGAGGCTGAGATAGAGAACAAGGATTCTTCTATTTAGAAGAATCCAGAAGGGTCTCATGGGAGAGCTGAGGGTACATAAAACCTAAGATATACGAATGAATTAACCATGGGCAAGTCAGGTTAGAGGGGCCATTGCAGACAGGGAGGCTGGATGTGCAAATGCCCTGAGGCAGAAAACTGCCAAGCCTGTTTTACTAACTGCAACAAGGCCTGTGTGTCTGGTGCAATGCCGATAAAGGAAAAAGGCATGATAGGCTGCTCGGGAGGACAGCAGGGACCCGTGCCTCAGGGCTTTGTTAGCTAAAGTAAAAACTGGCAGCGAGGACTTGCCCAGCAGAAGGAAAGGCCCATGCAAAGGCCTAGAGATGGGAAAACAGCTGGCAGCTGGAGAAATTGGTATGTGAGCACAGACACCCACAGCATGGTGGCTTCTATTCCATAGACAGCATGAGTTAAGCATCCAGAGGCTTCGGTCATTCCTATCCCAATAAGCCTTTCAAATAGGCTAAAGCCCTTGATCGTCTCCCTGGATCATTTGGATGGCGGTCATTCCAGCCTCTCTCCTCAGCTGCTGGAAGCAAAACTCCAGACAGCCAACTGGAGACAGAGGGTCCCCTAGTATGCCAAACTGGGCGCAAACAAGCCCTACAGCCCCATGAGATACATAGAAATTCAGAACTGAGAATGGCAAGGATAGCCGGCCAGCAGGGAGACAGGCACGGGGCCAATGCTTCGTGTTCGGATGACAAGGGCAGAAAGAATAAAATGCAAGAGAAAACAAGGACTCTCTCTTCAAAGAGTTGGGAAACACACTCTGCTTCCCTTCACTTCCCAACTGGGGAGGGCGGCAGCAGCGGGACAAGAGGTCAGGAGGAAGCATTCAGTCCCGGACACCCTGCCTGCTACCAGGAGACCTGCTGGGGTGGATGCCACCGGGCCGGATGCCGGAAACGGGAGACACAGGATGCGGTGCCTGGGCCCTGCCGATGCCAGGGCCTGCCCCAAAGAACTGGACATTGGCAAACAGAAAACCATTCAGACGCTGCAGCAGGCAGAGTTCCTATGGCAACCGGTGGTTCCCCAGCAACTCCACATCCCTTCTCTTCCTGGCCTAAACTTTCCATTTGATCTCTTTGGGTAATGTACAGTTTGGATGGGAGGGGCTGGGAGCGGGGTGGGGGAGTAGGTGTTCAGCATCCACAAGAGGGTGTTGAGATGTGGCAAGAAGAAGCCTGGTTTTCATAGTAAGTTTGAGAATTAAAAGCCAGTGGATCTCTGGGAAAAAGCTAAAATCAAATTGTTTTTGTTTTTATGTTTTTCTTTTTTTTTTTAATCCTGACTTCGCTTTCAGTTCTGGCATTTCCCCGGAGCTCTTTCAGAGCCAAAGGCCACTGGTCATTGCTTCCTCCTGGCCCTTCCCTAGCCATCACTCTTGCCTGCTGAAAGAGGTGCTCTGCTGCCTGATACGGTTCCCAAGTCTGGGCTGGCTGAAGTCCCGCTGCCCTGCTGGGGCTGGCAGATTGAGGGGCAGGGAAAGGCACCCTGGGGTGTTAAAGAAAGTCAGTGCCTGGGCCCCACCTCTGAGATTCAGAGTCCTTAAGATTTAGTGGGATTCCCAAATCTGTACTTTTCAAAAGCACTCTAGTTTACACAGGTTTTGATGGATGCTGAATACATACTAAAGAAATGCTGTTTTCAAGGATCACCTGATTGGCATGTAGCCCAAGACCATGGAATAAACAGATTTCCAAGCATGTAAGTTGAGATTCAGGCTTAAATACAGACATGCTGGAGAAAATACACCTTTGTGGAAGGAGATATATTTCCCACTCCCCAAAATGTGTGCTTTCCAGACAATTTGGAGGTGCTGAGTTTCCTCCAGCATCTTTCAACCAACACTAAAACTTTGCAAAAGAAGGAGGTTCTAGTTCTCCTCCTAGTGCAATGAGTGCTATGTCCCTTCTTCCAAAGTCACTCCAGCATCTCCAAGAAAGGCAGGGTTCATGCAAGGCTTGACTAAAGTTAAAATGGGTTAGCTGGTGGTCATTTCTGAGTCTAACAACACAAATAAGACACAGGGGAAGTCACATGAAAGGAACGAGAAAATGAACAGAAATAAGCATGACCAGGGACCTAGAAGGTGTTTCTCTCATGTTGGAAATGGAGGAACTGTTTCTGTTGATCTTGCTTTCCTCTTTGGTGCTGATTAATTTTAAGTGGGGTGGTTTTTATCTTTGTGGGTAGTGACTATACTGTGCTTTAGGCCTCCTCTGGCCCTTGGTTGCCCTGCCATTTAAGGCAAATAAATTAAGAGATCTTCAAAGGAATACTTTAATTCTTAAACTGACAAGGACTACACGGAGAGGAAGAAGTAGGAAGGCACTGACCTCCTCTAGAGACAAAGCTGAGGCTAACTTATGGAGGAAATGTGCTGACATCAGTTATTAAAAGTTAACATACAGAAATTTCCCTGAATGGGACCATCCACTGTGCAATACCCGTGTGTTGGAAAACTTTTATACTACCTTGTATAAATTCATAGGGGCTGGTTTTAACAAAGGGATCATGTCTTTTTTTTTTTTTTTTTTTTTTTTTTTTGGTAGCCATCATACTATTCAGCATGGTTGCTGGCCATCTGGTAGGTATTCAAAAAGTCATTCTTAATTGGTGGACTTTAAGAAGTCATTCTAATGGTTTTAATGCCTCAATAAGCTATTTTCAGGCTACATTTACTAGACATTGCCTCCAGGGTGAGATGACAAAGAAAGAAACCAGCAATGTTTCTTCTGAGTATTTCTTGTGTGTGCTTGCTATGCCTGTAATAACTCTCTGGAGAGATTGACCCAGTAAGATCTTTTGGAGGCAGCCATCTGCAAGAGTGAGCTTGATTACAAGTTAGGCTTCTGAGCTGAAAAATTAAATGAAGCCAGTATAGAGGAGTGCTGAAGAGCGTAGGCTCTGATTGCTACCCTTTGAGCCGGAATCCCAGTTCTACCATCTATTAGCTACATGACTTCATACAAAGTACGTAGCCTGTCCTCATCCATGAGATGGGGGTCATAAAGGAATCTGTCATAGGGTTGCTGTAAAGATTAAATGACAGAAGTTGTGTAAAGCATTTAGAAAATAGACCAGCCCATAGTAAGAGCTCATAATGTTAGCTATTGTTAGCATCACTGAGTGGTGGCTAGCACGGGATTGGCTCCTGAACAAAGACTGAGGACCACAGCCACTGCTCAACCCCCACAGACACACTCAAGTGGGGTTCTACCTCCTGTATGTTTCCTACCCAAATCACTTTTTACACCTGAATTTGTCACTGAATCATGGAGTATAATGACATTAGGTAACTAAATGTGAAAATTCTCAGCCATCTTTATTCCCAGTCTCATTTCTAACTCCATTCTGGAAAAACATCATCCTGTTTATGTTCTTCCCAAGCATCTAAGTTATTTAGAACTTGGTTAAGTGAGGGAAAAAGAGCAGAGGCACATGGCAAAATGTCTGCCCCAGAAATCTCAGTGAAGTTAGTTGCATTAAAAATAATAAGGGCTTTTTAATGAGAGGAACAGGGGATCAAAACAGGCACATTCGGTTTCCACTCATGATACTAAAATGCAAACCTGAGAAAGAGGGTTGTTGTTGTTTGTTTGTTTGTTTTTTCAGTTTGTTTTCAAAGGAAGCTGGGTCCAACTTCTGGGGATAAAGATTAAAGGGAACGTGTCAACAGATTTTGAAGTTTGGCATTCTTTAAAAAAAAAAAAGCATGTCATTCATGCCAGAGCAGAGAAATGCGCCACCAGATAGTTCTGGCTATGAGATTTTTGACCCACTGTCTCCAGGTCTTTTATGGACAGTAGTAGCAGCTTCATAAAATTATTCCCTCTGCTGCTGGTCCAAAATGAGCATTATGCCCTCAATGCCAGGAGAGATCAATAAGTATTTTTAACATAACATCTGAGTGTACATACCTATGATGGAGTATTATTAAACTTTAAAAGGGAAGGGAATTCTGACATATTATACAGCATGGATAAACCTTGAAAACATGTTACATGAAATAAACCAGAAACTAAAAGGACTAATATCATAATTCCAATTATGTGATGTACCTAGGGGAGTTAAATTCACAGAGACAGAAAGTAGAATGTTGGTTGCCAAGGGTGGCAGGGAGGGGCAAGTACGAGGTTGTTTAATGGGTACAGAGTTTCTGTTTGAGATGACAAAAAAGTTCTGGGGATGGTTGGTGGTGGTGGTTGCACAGCAATGTGAATGTACTTCATGCATCTATACAATTAAAAAGGGCTAAAATGGTCATTTTGTGATGAGTATATTTTACCACAATAAGAAACCACCTAAAGCACAAAGAAAAATGGTGTCCAAGTAACGGATGGAAGAAGTTTGTGTTCCCCTCTGCACAAGCAGCTCTGCTCTAGCCCTATTATATGACTGTTTACCAATCTTATAGGCAGATATTACAGTGTTTTTGAATAGATGTCCTGAGAAGGATGTAGAATCTGTTCTGAGGTTCTGACTTGTCTTACCAGTTCTGATGCCCGCTCCCCCCCCCCAGAGCATTCCACTAAGATGGTGGAAAGAACAGGAGAGCAAGGCGATTGAACTACAGAGCATTTTCCTGTATAGCATATAGCAGAAGACTTCCTAAGAGAAGTGTAGGTTCTTGGAGTCTCTAGGTTGAACTAAAAAGCATTTCTCTCTGCTTCCCTAAATAAACAATAGATTTGCCACCTGCCAACTCTAAGAGTTTTGGAGACAGTGGAATCAAAGTTCAATTTAACACTTTAGTAGCATTCAAATTATTTTGATTGCAACCCCACAGTAAGAAATGCATTTTACATCATGATGTAATGTGTGCATTCATATTGTTTAATTTATGTAACTGAAAGAACAGTTTTACCAAATAAAACTTAACGTTAGTACATGCAGGGCATTGTAATATTTTATCTTCCTTTCTCCTCAGTTCTGTTCTACCCTGTTGCATTTTTTAAATGTTGGTTGTACTCTATTAAATTTGTTTCACAACACTCTAATGGATCCAGATCTACAGTGTGAAAAATGCTACAATGTGTTTCCTGCTCCAGCCACTGGGTTAACACTAAATTCCTCGCTCCTGAGGGTCAACCACTGGTGAAACTCTCTGCTAGCAAGAGGAGACTTCGGGTCAGTGTCTCTTCACTCTCAGAAGGAAAAAGCCTGATGTGGTAACACAGGGATTTATTGCGAAATGAGCATGCATGGGCTACAGGCCAGAGGCAAGGCTCAGCAGGAGAGGCTTGGATCATGTGTCTGCCCTTTAGCAGAAATGGTGAATATGCATGTTAGCAAAGTCTACTCTTCTTGGATATCAACACAAAGAATTATCAAATTGAATCTAATTTGGGGGATCAGGGAAAAGGCAAAACCAGAAAACTCTGGGGTCTTGCTAAACATTTCAGTAAGGAGGGGAGTCCACAGACTATGGGACAGTTTTCCAGAGGGAAACTGAAACTCAGGTAACGTTGGAGGGCATATGCAGTGTTTCCTGGACTTCTCAGAGCCTCTGTAACCCAGGGACCCATCCCGTTTCTGATTGCACCTTTCTTGCTCTGTTGTCTAGGGGGTGCTGGGAAACAGAATATTGGGATTTCTTGCCTGGTTTCTCTCTTTCTTATATGTTTTTTTTTTCTTTTTTCCATGCAAATCAGAAAGATCTGGAGGAAGGGAGCCCCACTGGAGGACTGTGTGCTTACTGACCACTTAAAGTCCAATTCAGGATGAAAGGAATTGACATTCATTGACATCACGTGGAAAAAGACAAACACTGTGACAAGCACCGGGGACCATAAAAAAATTTATTATTTTTGGCAGATTATTTTGAAATGATGACATTTTCCAGAGCTCAGAGACTACACTAAAATTTCCTTTAAAACAAAGAAAGGAAAAGAAAAATAATGTCTCTCTGAACAAACTCCAGAACACTTGCTAAGGTGGTATAGATGCTCAAGAAAGCCATCCAACCTACTCAGTTTACAGTGTTCTCAGGCTGCTAAGGTCAAGCCACAATCCCATCTCACCTCACTGTCTCACAGATGTACCTAGGGATATAATAGGAGGTAGGTGCCTCTGTGCTACTTGGGCAACAAGAGTTGTGGCTTCCAGAATATAAAATGGAAGTTGCCACCATCAGAGTCAGTAGCATGTCGTATGGATGCAATAAGGGGAGGGTTTCTACCTCCTTAGTTTTCAGTGACTGAATGTGAAGCTGGTGCAACATTTAAAGGTCACCTTTTCCCAATCCCGTCAACACATACATCCCAAGTCAACCTGGGATTCCTGGGAATGGTCTCCACTCCCAAGCCCATCTCCTCCAAACCACCGCAGTTCATTCTTTCCCTTTACTAAATTCCAGTAAACATTTTCAGGCCTTGAAGTCTTTGCCACAGACTTCAACAAGTCATTTCTGTTTTGTTTCACTTTGTTTTTTCCATGCAGGTAGTATTTATTCCATGTTTCTAGCTAGGTCGCACTTTCCCTCTTGGGCTTCCCTTTCTTCTTCATTGGCCCATGGCATCGCATTCTGTTAGTTGACTGATCACCACAAGTCTCTCCTTTGTGTATGTTTGCTCAGTCAGTAGAACTGAGCTTAAGAATGTATCTCCTGATCTCCGACTGAGACAGAGTTGAGCCAGAAAGGAGAACTGTACATTTCTGATGAGGAATCTGACCATGTGAAAGAAACTTTGCAGAGCTTTGCAAGATAATTAGCAAAGGGAGTTGGCTGTGACACTTACAGCTGCCTGAGACAGAAAATGCCTAGCAGACAGGCTCAGACAGGCTTAAATGTAGTGCATCACATAGCTTAAAGTCCAGAGATATCTTGGGTTCCAGGAGAGATTTGGTCCAGCACTATTCAGTAATGTCATTGAGGACAGAGGTTATTTCTGTCCTTGCATTCTGCTGTCCTCAGCACTGGCTTCATTTGAAGGTTGGATCTTCTCAATAGAATAAGATGGCTGCCACCGGACCTCAGGCTATGTGCTTCTCGTTCATACCCAACAGGACAGGGTGAATGAAAAGTAGCCTCTCAGGGCACCTGGGTGGCTCAGTCAGTTAAACAGTTAACAGTCAGTTAAACATGTGCCTTCAGCTCAGGTCATGATCCTGGAGTCCCCAGATCGAGCCCCACACTGGGCTCCCTGCTCAGGGCAGTCTGCTTCCCCCTCTGCCCCTCACCCCTGCTTGTGCTCGCACACACTCTCTCTCAAATAAATAAATAAAATCTTAAAAAAAGAAAAAGAAAAGAAAAGTATCATCTTCCAAAGCCCTCTTCTTTAGTCTGATTGGCCAGAGTAAGTCATGTGTTCATCACTGGCCGAAAAACAGTTACCAGGAGAATACCATATGCTGATCGATGTAGATAGGTCAAGGTTTCCGAATGGCAACACCATTGATGTTTTGGACTGAATTATTCTTTGTTGGGGGGCCATTCCGTGTATTGTAGGCTATTTAGCACCATCCCTGGGTTTTATAGCTCTCCATCACCACCAATTATGAGAATTAAAAATGTCTCTGGACATCTCTAGACAAAATGTTCCTTGGAGGTAGGAGGAGGTCAAAATCACCCCTGGTTGAGAACCGCTGGTGTAGACTAATCAAGTTTCCTACTGGCTCTGTGCCTCGGTTTTCTCATCTTTAAAATAGAAATCACACTAGATTTTTTCCTATGATCATTATGAGAATTAAATGAGTTAACTTATATAACAATGTAGACTATGGTAAGTACTTTATAAATGTTAGCTATTACTTTTATCCATGACTTTTAATTTCAGGGGTGTAAGAGCTATTAAATAAATATTTTCTCAATGAATGAATAAATTTGGTAGATTAGGCATTTGTATCCATGTAACACTGATGTAGTTCTCAAAATGATACACTGCAATGCCACTCCTGTTGACAATCTCTCAGGTTAGGATTATACTCTGAGTTTAGAGGATGTTTAGTTTCTTCACCTGAGAAGAAACCTAGTAATCAGGACCCTTGGTGAATCTAGGGATCCGTTCATGTAACACACCAAGCAAGTCCTCTCTGCCTTGTATCCTGGAAACCAAGACCAAGAATGTTGTACTTGGAAATGCGGTGTGAAGTCCAATGGTTAAAGATGCTGAGAGGAGTATCTTGATGACATCATTTGAAAGTGTGGTTTTTAACGTTGTTACTGTCAATAATAATGTTTATATTTGAACTGTGCCCCCCTATAGTGTAAGTTTTTAAAAAATCACTTTTACATGCCTCTCTGAAGTATTACCATGCCAAAAGAGGTATGAATCTGTATCACCAAGAAGTTTTACCTGCAGAAGTTGAGCTTAAGGAGTCCTGAAGGAGGATGTAAAGAGGCCACACATACTGACAAAGTTAAAGGCCTGAAAATCACCAGGACTGAGGAAGTCAGCTGGTGATCATAGTAAACCCCTTTGTGCAAGGAGGGAAGTGGCACAAGTGCTTCTTTAGGGCCATTTCTCAGCAAATTAGCACAACGGTGAATGGTGAGTAGACCAGGGGCAAATATAATGGTAGAGAGAAGAGCCTCTGATGAAGCATGATGGGTTTAAAAACATGTGACCACCATCCTGAAACACTACTAATACGTCAGGGAAAAGATTTAAGAGCCACGTTGCACATAAATTGCCAAGGACAAAGGAAATGGGACAGAAGGCATCACGAGATAAAAAATGGGAAGCTACGAAAGTGTGTGTGTGTGTCTGTGTGTGTGTGGTGTGAGGTATGTGAGGTGTGTGGTGTGTGTGTGTGTGTGTGTATGTGTGTGTTAGCGGTATGTGCACGTGTGAGGTGTATGTGAATATGGGTGATGTACGGGTAAACGTGATGTGTATGAGGTGTGTGAGGTATATGTGAGGTGTGAGTGGGGGGCATATGTATTTGAGGGGTATGTGCGTAAGAGGTGTATGTGAGATTTGTCTGTGTGGAAGGAGGTTGTAGGGAGAAACTAATGTCTCTTTTTCACAGTAGGAAGTTGTCTTAGTCTGCTCAGGGTTTCATAACAAAATATCACAGAGTGGGTGGCGTAAACAATAGGTATTTATTTCTCACAGTTCTGAAGACTGGGAAATCCCAGATCAAGGTGTGGTCCAGTTTCATCCCTGGTTGGCTTGAGGATGGCCACCTTGTCAAGGTGTCCTCACACGGCTTTTCCTCTCTATTTCAGGGACACCCTATGTCTCTTCTTCCTCATACAAGGGCACTTACCCCATCGGATCAGGCTCCACCCTCATGACCTCCCTGAACCTTAGTTACTTACGTAAAGGTCCTATCTCCAAATGCAGTCACACTGGAGTATGGAACTCAATATATACATAATAGCAGGATGTGATGCATTCCGTAATAGAATTCAATAGAAGATATTAAATGGTAACATCAAGAAATGGCATATTATTTAGAAAAAAGGTGGTAAATATAATAAGAAATAGCAAAGAGTTAGAAGAGATTGTCACTTGGGCAAAAAACAGAGGGGCAGAAGACTGAAGCAGGGGATTTATTTTTATCATTACTATTATTATGATTATTATTATTATTGGTCTTGCAACTCTATTTTCCTTTTAAAACTTGTACATATTAAATTTATAAAATAGGAACTTTATTTAATTTAAAATAATAGAATAATAGTTAAAATAGTGAAATATTAATTTATAAAAATAGTGAAGGAGTAGAAAATAGAAATAATAGTGAAATGATAACAATTACTATTATCTGCCTTTAAAACCCAACTCCTCCATGAATTTTGGATGATTAAAGCTGGGAAGAAGAGGGTAAATGGGATATTTGTTATTTATTATCCAAGCTGGGGCATCTCTTCTAATGGAGGGGAACACTTAGCAATTCCCTGGGGACAAGAGGTGCAAAATAGGACAGCCTTGGAGAAACTGGGATTTCTGGCCAGCCTCATCAGGACGTAACTAAGTCAGTTTATAAAAAATAGTAGGGAAGGATTATTTCAGTGATACAGGGGCAAAAGGATGGTATTTGTGGATTGGCAGGCAAACAGTGATCTCAAGTGACATCTACTCAAATGAGTGGTAACATCCAGGCAAGGGGTCCCTGACCCCTCTGCCAGACACCCAGGCCAGAATCTGTGCCCCTTCATGCTCCCTTCTTTATATATATATTTTTTAAGATTTTATTTATTTATTTGACAGACAGAGATCACAAGTAGGCAGAGAGGCAGGCAGAGAGAGAGGAAGGGAAGCAGGCTCCCTGCCGAGCAGAGAGCCTGATTCGGGGCTCAATCCCAGGACCCTGGGATCATGACCTGAGCCGAAGGCAGTGGCTTAACCCATTGAGCCACCCAGGCGCCCCACTTCTTTATATCTTTATTGAAGAATGCACACACCCTTTTGACACCATGATTTTCTTGTCTGTGTCCTGAATTTCCCCTGTAGGACACCCAGCCCCAATGCTGGACAACATTTTGGAGTATGAGGACTGTGTTAGTGTCACCTGTTTTCCCAGAATCTATTGTAGTATGATAAACAGGTGCTCAAAATGTTTTTGGTGAATAAATACTGAACAAAATTACAACGGAGATTTAAAAATTTAATAAAACTACAATGGGGATTATAAAACTTTAAAAAGAAATAAAGGCTAGAGAAAGCAGAGCAAACTTATACCTTTAAGATGGCTTTAAATAACAAAAAGAAATAAAGTATATCTAGAAAGTTGACCACACACGGAATAAAATAACTTATTCAAGTTACTGATTTTTAAAATTATTCTCTGGGAGACTGCTTCACTCTTATAGCGGGAGAGCATGTGATTCGTTGGTGTCCACTGGAAAGTTAAGTTTATTTCTATTTATTTTATGTTATCTTTGGTGGGGACAAGGGTGAAAAATTACGGTGAATACCAGTGCTAAAAAATTTAGAAGTAAAAAAATTCATGAGAAACTTAAGAAATAAATATCACAAGGGAGGTCTATGGACTAGAACTATGGGCAGGACTATGTAATTTGATAGTAAGAAACAAAGCAAAGCAAAGCTGAAGCTACCTGGTCATTTTGACAGGTGTCCATAGGAATTTGATTCAAAAATTTCATAAAAATTCCTTCCCAAAATTTCTAGTAAAACAGATATGGAAAATTATTCAGTAAGTGATAGAGCATTCACACAGACCCCATATCTGATACCATGTGCAACACTAAAAAAAAAATAGGAATTTTTACATTTAAAGGCTAGAAAGAACATAAGGACATGACTCTCCTGATGTCATTTTTAACAGTGGTGAGGAGGTCGTGGCCAATGAGATGAAATGGGGGTAGGAGGTAGAAGAAAGGACGGTGAAAAGTATTTGCAGATGATGCGATTGTCCGCACCGAAAACCAAGGAGATCTACTGAAAAAGAAAATATTATAAAACTATGGTCAGTTTGACCAGCAGATAACGGTCAGTTAGAAAATGAATATGCAGCCATAAAGACCTTGTCCTAGCAGTATCAAATTTAGAAAATATAGTGAAAAAGGTGTCATTTACAGTCAAAATTTTTTAGAAATATAAAATACCTCAGAATCAAGCTCTCAAAAATAGGTAATGTGTATATTTTTAAAAATTAAATAAACATGAACAATGTTTGAAAGCAAACGGCCAATCAAGAAAAAAAATTACAATTATATGCCAAATCAAATTTCCATGAGAATTTGAACTCTTGGCCCAATAAACTCAGAGTCAGCTTTAGGAAATTCAATAGAAATTTGTGGGGAAATCCAAGTAGCACAAAATTAACTGGGATAAATTGAGCTTCTAGATGAGCTGAAGAAGAGATTCAAAGGAGGGCAACTGCCAGGCCGAGCTCATTCTTGCGTTGATCTGTTGATGAATTGCTTGCTACAGATTGTGCATAAATCCAATCCTGCCATACACAACGTCCATGCCTGCTCGCCTAGGGTTTAACAAACGGCAAGCATGACCTAGAATAAATGCACTAATGTACATCACATATTCTTTTTCTCCTCTCCGGCTTACCATTGTCCTGGAAGCCAGGGAGTGAGGGCTACTCGTAGAACAAGGTTGAGCTGCAAAGCTTAAGTGTCTTTATGTAAAACTTTTTAAAAAATGCTTAATTTTAGCAAGAGGATACTAAAGCATATGTGTGCCATGACTGTGTTGATAACGAGACAACAACAGGGCCAAAATGGAATTGCTTATGCTAAGCCCCGAGTTACCAAGACTTAATTATGGTTTCAGCTGTTTCAGAAACGAGAATCTTAAACAAGCCAATCGGGAATCTCTTGATCAACACTAGTTAGTTCATCTGCCTGATAAAACACTGCTATTCCCTCCAGGGAAAGTAACCTTGCCATAACCAATCAGGCTTTTTTTTTTTTTTGGCCTTGTGTAACTTCCTTGTTCCTCTTCCTCTCTGCCTCTACAATTCTTTCTTTTACTTTGCATAACTCTTCTGAGCTCCTTTCTCTCTACTATATTGGTTGCTGCCCGATTCATGAATCGTTGAATAAAGCCAATAAGATCTTTAAATTTTACTCGGTTGAATTGTATTTTTTAATAATTGCAACTTTTTTTAGAGAGAGAAGTGTGAGTGAGGAGGGCAGACAGAGGGAGAAAGAGAATCTTAAGCAGGCTCCATGATGAGATTGCAGCCCAACGTGGGACTTGATCTCACAACCCTGAGGTCATGACCCGAGCTGAAATCAAGAGTGGGATGCTTAACCAACTCGGCCACACAGTTGCCCAAACAACTGCAACTTTTAAAAAGTATATGTAATTTGTGGGGGGGTGAGGGACAGAAATAAATAAGCAAAAATGAAAATGAGTGACGGGATTGTAGTGATTTTTGCCTCCATTTTCCAAATGTTCTGTGATGGTACATTATTAGTTCCTACACTGAGTGGATAAGGTAAGGATTACCTGCTGTGGGTAGAGCTCTGTATTTAGTTGTGGGGGAACAGTCTCTCCCAAAGCGCACCATCCGGCAGAGAAGTCAGTTCAACACAAAGTTACAATCAAAAGTGACCAGCGCTCTGTGGGAAGACGTCCGGTCGAGGTAGGAGCACACGCCAGGAGGACTGACCCACATGAAGAACTTGGAGGGAGTGAAAAGGAAGGTGAGAGTGTAGGCTCTCAGGGTGGGGAGGGAGGTGAGCATTTTCAAAGATTAAAGAGGAAGCAAAGTGGTGTGGAGGCCTAGAGACTAGAGCCTGGTGAGGGGCAAGGTCTGAGGGAAATGCGGAGCACGGGGCACCGAGACAGGAAGTGATGAGAGAGAGATAGAGGTGAAGCCATTCAAGGCCAGGTGAGACACAGTACTGCACCGAGCTTTATCCAGAGGACGTGGGAAACCATGGAAGGGTGCTAAGCCATCACCTTTGCATGGTAAAGTCATCTTTATGCCAATAACATGGAGATCCCTTGGAAGGGGGTAAGCCAGGAGAAGAGAGAGCAGTGGGAAGTGAGACCATATCCATAGGAAAATGATGCTGGCCTGGATGAGAAGCAGTAGGGATGAAGAGAAGTGGGTCTTTGGGAACTCAGATCGACTTAAGATAACCTGGGCTGGGGAGGATCAGGGAGAGGGGTGGTGTAGGAGCCTTTAAGAGGCTGGGGCAACAGAGCAGGGACCAGTGTTGGCCCCTGAGCACCAAAGGAAAGCAAAAAAAGGAGATACAATGAGCAGCCAGAAAAATGGAAAGACGGGACACCGTGCTGTCCTTCAAGCTAAAGGAAACAAAACACTTCAGGAAGTAAGGACCAGTTCTAGGTGGAATAAGATAAAGGCTGAGATATCTTTGCAAGGGAGTATGGAGATGGGACACTCACTTTTCACAGGGAAGTTCTCAATACCTATATTGTGCTTGCAAAGAGGGATCTGGAAATGTTATCCTTTTTAAGACAATCAGCTCATCAATCCCATACAAGAGACTTAAAGAGGCAGGTGTTAGGGGGGAGTTGAAGAGTCATCTGTATGCTACAAGCATAGTGGAGTGAGGGAAGAAAAAGAAGTGTTTTCCCTTTACTCAAAGCAAGTGAGAGGAGCGTCAGTAAAACCACCTGAGAGCTTGGGGTGCTTCCCCTGCAGCTTGTAGGGTACAGAGAACTTGGTTGTATGCCTGAGACCTCTGAAGTGGGACGTGGTTGCTAAGAGCATCGTGGTCTGTAAACAGAGACAGGAGAAGTGGGTGTGCTTGACAGTTTGCGCTCCTAGATTTGTCAGGGTCAAGAACCGATGAATGCTTCCCTGAACCACATGTGGGCTATAGGAGGAAGGCTGCTGTGTTTCTTAAACCCCACCCAGTGTAGTCGCAGAGGGGAGAGGAGGAAGGGTGGGGAATTCTGATGACCAGCCAGAGGACACACTTGTCCATTCAAAAGAGATACAAGAGAGAGGACCCTGCAATGAAGACTTCAAAGAATCCACAAGGTGCCCGGAGAGAGCGCCACATTGAGATGCCTGCTGCATCCAGAGAAAAACAAAGGCAGTCCATCACTGTTAGCCAAGCAAGATCTCTCCTGGCCCTTCCCTCTGCTTTGTCCACTTCAATCTGCCAGGGAGC
The DNA here is from genome assembly GCF_022355385.1 of Mustela nigripes. Lineage (NCBI taxonomy): Eukaryota > Metazoa > Chordata > Mammalia > Carnivora > Mustelidae > Mustela > Mustela nigripes. Next base: position 18,080,530 of record NC_081566.1, read on the forward strand.
AGAACCTACAGCTTTTAAGTCTGGGAGTGGGGAAGGAGGACTAAGAAATTGTCAGCAGAGTAAGAACAGCCAACCACTGCTCCCTTACCTGAACGAACTTCACACCTGGATGTTCTCGGAGCTCAGAGAGGGGAGAAGATTAAACTTTAAGTAAAAGTTGGACTGAACATTTTAATTATTGGAAATGAAGTTATTTGTGAAACTCAGGGTGCCCAGAAAGTTTATTATTTAGAAGTGGTCAGAAAAAACCATGGACCGATTCTAGATTCATCTAAAGGGTATAGAAAATCTAGCCCCAGAGATCAGGTTTGAAGGGGCAGTGGGCTCTCGGGAGAAGGGGGGATTAGTTACATCCTTGTGTGATCAACACAGAACTTCTCCAAACACTTTCAGTGGAGTGATGGAAGAAGCCAGATTGCTGTACACCGGACTGAGTTAGGAGGAACTGAGAATGCGTACACAGCAAAGACACATTTTCAAGAAGTACAGGAGAAAGAGAAAGCAGAGCTGGGGGATCATGCAGAATAGACAGAGACTTGTTTTAATAAATGGGAGAAGTTAGAGTATGGTTAAAAACAAGTGGAAAGGGGCTCCTGGGTGGCTCTGTGGGTTAAAGCCTCTGCCTTCGGCTCAGGTCATGATCCTAGGGTCCTGGGATCGAGCCCTGCATTGGGCTCTCTGCTCAGCGGGGAGCCTGCTTCCTCCTCTCTCTCTGACTGCTTCTCTGCCTACTTGTAATCTCTGTCTGTCAAATATATAAATAAAATCTTTAAAAAAAACAGCAGAAAGCAAGCAGAGAGGATGCTGAACAACGCATGGTCTCTGATCAGAGTGGACGGGGGAAATGGGGGACACAGCTTCAGGCTTGGACAGGAGGTGTGGAAGCTTCTTCCCTTAGAATAAGAAAGGGAGGGAAAGGGAACACACAGAGACAGAAAGCTGAAGGGCTTTCATCAGACTGCTTTCCAGATCTTTGGCTGAGTAGACAGTAAAGGGGAAACGGAAGGCTTAGCCCTTAGAGAAGAGTGGAGAAGGTCCAAAATAACCACCTCAGGACTAGGGGAAGGCACTTAGTTTGTACGCGGTGTGGGATGGCCTGGCTGCACGGAGGGTCCAGCTGAGGCTGGAAAACATATTTCATTGGACATTCATCTGGACTGTCTGCTAGAACCTGGGGAAGACCCAAATGTAGCAACTTTGGCTGCAAAGTCCCTGGAGTTTGTGAGACTGAAAACGGAATAAGGTGGGAATCTCTCAGATTGAGTGGGAGCGGAATCCACATCACCATCTCTATTGTTTTTGGATTTCTAAAGTTACTTATTTATTTATTTATTTTAAGATTTTATGTATTTATTTAACAAACAGAGATCACAAGTAGGCAGAGAGAGAGGGGGAAGCAGGCTCCCCGTTGAGCAGAGAGCCTGATGCAGGGCTCAATTCCAGGACCCTGGGATCATGACCTGAACCAAAGGCAGAGGCTTTAACCCACTGAGCCACCCAGGTGCCCCAACTTATTTATTTTTAATAAATGGATGGTGTTTGCAAAGGATACTTACGACTTGAGCCTGTGAAAGATGTGAGAAAGCCATCACCTAGTATTACGACTGAAGTTTATGCAATTTTTCCCACTGGAGAGATGGTGTCCCCACTCTTGTCTTTCAGAAGGTCAATGACGAAGAAATGTAGGGAAACAGACAATGACGCACAAGCCACCACTGTTTTGCAATCTTCTGACAGACTAATCTGCTGACACCAAATATGGCCTGTAGGGGGATGGGGATGAAGGCACGTGAAATGAGCAAAGAGAGAAGAATGAACATCACTCTGTTTTCCCCACTCGCAACCTCAGACAAAGGTTTAACAGGCACAAATGTCCATAGAAAATATGGCTGCATATTTGAAAATGTCATTGTCCAGGAAAGATATGAGTTGTCGATCTTATTCTCCATGGTATCCACATCACCTAGCACGGTGCTTGGTACATAGTAGGTGCTCAATAAATGCTTGTCTATTGAGCAAATGAATGGTGCGCCAGGGTAGAGGGATGACCTGCTTATCCCCGGGCACCCACCTCTCTTCTGCTCTGTGCACGTGAGCTCATGGAAAGTTGTTTTTCTCCTCTAAATATAGGTGGGAATTTGCAGAATTTGGAGAAAAAGGAGCATTCTTCCTACAGAGAATTTGTGAGCTTGATGACAGTAAAACCAGACAGATGTTTTAGATGTTGAGCTGAGGCACGGATACAGTGCGAGGCCATGGGTACAGTGAGGCAGACAGAAGACCCAAGAACTTAAGGGTTCCAGGTTGTTCTGTCTGTCTATAGATCAGCGATAAAGGATCTTGTCCAGCGGCACCCTCATTGGTCTATACAAATGGACTGTGATGGTGACCAGCTAATACGAATTTACTGGGGTGGTGACTCCTCTCAGTAAGTGGTAATCAGGAATTCACCATGCAAGAAGGTACAGCCCTTCCTAGCGGGATAAGCCTTGGTGAACAATGAGGTAATCTATGTCGTGCTTTCAGGCTGTTCTGTCTTTCCTGGAATTTTTGGCATACAATGTCTGAGGGACTTTTTAAAAACTTTATTTTCTTTTGTTATTTTTGAACTTTACTTTTCTTGTTTCTTGGCAGAGGGAGAGAGAATCCTTATTTATTTATTTATTTATTTATTTATTTATTTATTTGACAGAGATCACAAGTAGGCAGAGAGGCAGGCCAAGAGAGAGAGAGAGAGAGAGAGAGAGAGAGACAGAGAGGAGCAGGCTCCCTGCGGAACAGAGAGCTGGATGCGGGGCTTGATTCCAGGACCCTGGGATCATGACCTGAGCCATAGTCAGAGGCTTTGACCCCCTGAGCCACACAGGCACCCCTCTTGTTTGTTTCTTAAATGGAACCCCTACCCTGTGCCAGTTGTCATCTATGCTCAAATGCTTGAAAACTTTATCACTTTGCCTGCTTATAATGAGGATTTTTTTTTTTTTTTAGTTCACTTGTTTGTTCATCTTTTCATGTTACATCAATGGCCAAAAATGAAATGGTAAGCCCTCTTTTAACCTTCTGACATAAGAAAAAGAGAGCAAAATGTGAACTTTGGTCACATACTCAGGTCCGAATTACACTGAGACAATGGAAGATCAGATTGCATAAGCATTATTGGTACTCACAGAATCCTGAGTCATGTCCGAGCGCCCCCCGTGGATCACGTACTCTGCTGGTTTAGAGGCTGGTACATGGGAAGAAGTTTGCAGGGTTTGAGACATGGGGTGATTTGCACGAGTCAACTTGGTTAACCTCAAACTGTATTAACCAGACCCCCTTCCCTGTATAGTTCTAGGCTACTGTTGTCCAAAAAAAATTTTTTGCATGAGATTTAGCAGGCTGAAGAGAAGCAGCCCGATGATCTCTGAGTCACCGTGATTCACTGTGATGACAGAGGGAGAGGCGCTGGCAGATTCCAGTTTGTTTTTGCTGTCACCAGCTCCGTATTCTGTTCTTCCTCCAACTCCTGACCCTGCTGAGCAACAGCGGCCCCAAAGCCCAGACCTGTCACCAGATGCTTAGCGGTGGAGGCACAGTGTCCACAGACCTCCCGTGAGCTTCCCTTCGGGGTTGCACTTCAGCAGTGGGGCAGGCATGGCTGCATTACTGACGCTCCCTGACCCTTCAGCTCCCCACCTGCACCTTTGCTTTCTCTTCTCCTCCTATAATTATGTGAGATTGAATTGTTCATAATCAGCCCCTTCCTCCAGAATGCAGAGTAGCTCTCCTTCCCTGATCGAATCCTGAGATACCCAGCGGGGAAAAGATTATTAATTACTAGATGGTTCCTATTGGCAAAGCCACTACGCTGGAGTCGGAGATACTCTGTACCAACCTCTGTTCCACCACTACCTGCTGATTGATTTGGGGCAAGATGTTAAACCTCTCAAGCCCCATTTTCTGTACTTGTGAAATAACATTAGCTACCACATAGGGTCACTGTGAGGTTTAAATGGCATATTGCGTGGAAAGCCCGTAGCCTGATACATAGCAAACGCGCAGTAAATGTTAATATCACTGACGGTGCTGAATGTATGAAGGAGAGTCAAGTAGTGGAGACTAAAATATATGGAAAGAAGCAAATGATTGAGTATAGGTGTTTTAGGATTTAGGGAAATCTGAGGTTGAAGAGACAAATAAGAATCAGCCACAGAAAGACAAGATGGAAGGAATAGGCTGTTCAGGATAGAAGCTGTGAGTGCTGAGGGTCTAGTGGTTCAGAGTGGGCATCGATCATTTTACCCAAGTCCTTTTGCTCAGTGCACAGGTCAGGTCTCCCTGGGTTTGCTGCGCAGAAAAATGTCATGTAGAGAATGAGGGATTTCCTGGATTGCTCTGCTGGTGCACAGCCCATACCCAGATCTAGATATTAAAGTTAGCTTTTGTGGCACTGGAAGAAACCCAAGACGGCCTGAACCCAGTTTTGTCCCATCCTGGAGTGTCATGGGAGCTGTGGTGGGGGAAGGAAGAGTTACACCACCGGGACCTAATGGCCAGCCTCAGTAAGGAGAGCTGAGACTCAGGGTGAATGGGTGTGTGGTAGACCAGGAGATGACAGCTAGGTGGGCAACCAGTTCTTAACCCCGATCTCTTCAGAGACCCAAGAACCTGCTCAGATAGGAAAACGAATAAGCCCACACTGCCCTCCTCCTGAACAAATTGAATGAGGATGGTGTTCAATTGGGGCATCAGCCCTGGGCAACTAGAAACCTTCAAGAGAATGGAAAAAGACCTAAAACCCCCATAGAATCAGAAAACATGATTGGAGAGAAGTGTGGATGTGCAACTTTAGAGAAGTCTCTGGAAGCACGTAGTTGCTGCCTTCCGTTCTCTTAAAGTTTTCACAGAAAAACAGGTCTGAGATCAATGAGTGGAAATTATGAGGAGATAAGTTTGCCTCAGTGTATTCCTGTCATTAAAAAAATCATGAAAGTAATGGTCAGCTTTTACTGGGCACTTCCTATGTACCGGGCATCGTTCTCAGCAATCTACACATATTATCTTGTTAAAATCTTAAAATATCTCTGTAGAGCACTGAGAAACTTGGAAGTTAAATAATCTGCCCATGTTTATAGAATTTGACATAATGGAGGAAGGATTCGGAACCAGGAAGACTGTCTCCAGATCCTACACTCCAAACCAAGGCCCTCCGATTGACAATGAAGGGAATTCCCATTCCCACATCCAGCAGGATTTGGGGCTCCATTATGTCTGAGCTTTGTTCCAACTCAGATTCCCTGAAGTCTTTCCAGGGCTAGGATGGTTGGTATTCAACGCAGTTGAACCAACACTTGTGGAGCACCGAGCATTCGCCAGGCTCTGGGCTGGGTACTGGGACAGCAGGATAAACCAGACACGACAGTCCTGGAAGAGAGGAGCAGAGCACTGTGGTCCACAGGACAGAATCACAGCCTTCCCTCTAAGAGTTGTCAAATTTGCAAAAAAAGCAATCTTTGGCTTTGAAACTTCCATCCCAGCTCCTTTGGTCACTCTCTCCTCCCTTTCCTGATGTCAAGCAGCACACGGCACAGTTGTCACACTGTCGAAAGGGTTCCTGACAGTGCCTGGTGCTGCAAGGGATGAGGGCCACATGAGTGTGCGTGTGAACCAGACAGACCTGGTTTAAAGGCTCAGGTCAACCTCAAATAAGTGAGATAAACCATGTGTTTCAGACAAAACAATCAACGATATTGGGTCTCCTTCTATACCTGCCAGTTCATTACTTATTTTTCCCATTTGACCTAAAACAATCAGATCTGGACAGGAAAATAAAATAGTAATCAGGTAATCTGTGGAACCTTTTATTTTCACACTAGAACATTATTTATGGCGCAAAGAAATGGAAATACATTTTTGAAGAAGGGAGTAATCTTTTTCCTTTTTACTAAAGCTAAAGTAGGAATAAGACATATTTATGATTGTCCCATAACCAAAGAGGACATTTATTGAATTCTCACTGTATGCCAGGCAGCATTCATGAGCTTTCCCGGGATTAGTTCATTAAATCTTTATCCCAGTCCTCAGGGGTCAGTGTCCTGGAAACTCCATTTTACAGCTGAGGTAATTAGACACAGAGAAATTAAGCATCTTGTCCAGAATCACTCAATAAGTAAATGGGAGAGCCAGAATCGAACGCTAGCAGGTTAGCCCTCAGACAACGTGCTTCTGTTGCTTCTATAACTGCAATTTTAAAATGAGGCAGAAAAATAAGAAAAAAAGAGGCAGTGAGAAGTTAAGAAATTAGCCTGAAAATCACATTAGCCAGGCAAGAGCCAGAATGCAATCTGGTGAGTGTGTTCCCCATGCAGAGGCCTGTCCCTGCAAGTCCTGTGGCTCCCAAGAGGCCTTAGGAAAGATCCTTTCTCAAATGTGTGGCTGTCAGTGGCATGCAAGTGAAGCTCACAGGGTTAAAGTCAAAGGTGTCTGCAGAGCTGCATTCCTTCTGTGGGCTTCAAGGAGAAACAGTTCCTCGCCTTTTCCAGCTTGGAACGCTGCTCTCATTCCTTGGCCTGTGACCCCATCACATGGACCTCTGTTTCTATCCCCACATTTCCTTCTGTGACTCTTCCTTACAGATTTTAAGGACTCTTGTGATTACCCTGGCCCATTTAGACAATCCAGGATAATCTTCCCATCTCCAGATCCTTAATCATATCCACAAAGGCCCTTTTTCCCAGTAGTCACAGCCCTGAACATCTTTGGTAAACATTTAACCACAAACACCAACTGCTGGTGAAAACATAAAGCAGCTCAAATTGTCATACATGGTGGGTGGGAATACAATAGGGTACAGTCATTTTAGAAATTGTGTACACAGAGACTTGTACACAAACGCAACTTTATCTTGATCAACTGGAGACTATCCAAATGCCCACCTACCAGGTGAACAGATAAAAGAAGCTGTGGTATAGCCACACAACAGAATAGTCCTCCATTTAAAGAAAAAAACACAACGGGTACCTACAAGAACAAGGGTGTTTTATATAAATTATGCCTCAATAGAGTTCATTAATTATTTATTTTTTCTGGAAAGGATCTATCACCTGCCCTTCTGAGGAGGCCAAATTGCCTCCAGAAAACAGAGTATTTAACACTAGCTGTATAGAGCCGATCCTGGCTGTCATCAAGCTGTTGACATGTTGGAAGGATGGCGGAGAAGCCGGAAATTAACCCAGCAGAGCAGTGGAAGAAGAGAGAGCTAACCTACTTGAAAAGGTTCCAGAGTGGTTTTTTTTTTTTGTTTTTTTTGTTTTTTTTGTTTTTTTTTTTTTAAACGCAAGCCCCTTGGGGCCTTTGTAATAAACAGAATGATTCTGGAGAAATTGACTGCAGGTCCCCACCAAATTCCTGATTGATAGAGGAGACATGAATGAAATGCTTTTGTAGCAGTACCTGGAGAAGGAAGGAAGAATGGGACATGCATTTGTTCATTCATTCATTCAACATCCATGGAACACTGGAGAGCGGTTACTAAACCAGGTCATTGTGCTGGTCCTGGGGTACATAAGACAGATGCAAGTCCTGTTCTCAAAGCCTCATGTCCAGTTGATTACTATTTATCGTGTTTTCCCCGATGCTGTCCAACTTCCACCTTCTAGTCTGGCCCATTTATCACAGCCTGACACAGCCAGCACTGCCTCTACAATGACCCTTCCCTACAATGACCCTTCCCTGCAAAGACCCTTCCCTAATGGGTGTAGGATGGTAGAGATCCCTATGGATTGGTCGAATGATCACTCAGGGAAGAACAAGCCTCCCCTTTTCTGTCCCACCCCCACCACAATCCTTTTCAGTGAGCTCAAAGGAAACGGTGAAATGCGATTTGCCCGGAGGCCCCTTGATAAATTGTTTCTACACACCCCCTCTTGCATTTTAATGGAAAGAAAATGGGTGTGGTAGATCTCTTGCACAATGTCAAAATTGAATGGAGTTTAATTCTATAAAATAGATTCCAAATTACATCATAAATAATAGTACAGGAACACAAAGATCTGAGCCATAGAGACATAAGAGCCAGTTGGTAAAAATAAAAAATTCTGGGGCGCCTGGGTGGCTCAGTGGGTTAGGCCTCTGCCTTTGGCTCAGGTCATGATCTCAGGAGAGCGGGCTCATCGGGCTCTCTGCTCAGCAGGGAGCCTGCTTCCCCTCTCTCTCTGCTTAAGTGTGATCTCTCTCTCTCTCTCTCTCTCTGTTAAATAAATAAATAAAATCTTTAAAAAATAAATAAATAAAAAATAAAAAAATAAAATATTCTGACATGCAAACAAACAATAACAAAAAAGTGATTAGCTGCCCAGATCTTGGGAGGCTACAATTTCTGGAAAAGGAAGAAGTCTTGGAAAGTGAAGCCTTGACCAGAGATTTAGACTGACACGAGTCATTTGCACAAAGGCTGGCACATAGTAGGTACACTCTGTACGTAGCTTGCATCTGCCCTAGTTGGTGACGTGTGATAGTTAAACAGAATGCGCAATGCTCCAACATTCTGCACAGCTCCTGGTTTACAGTGGGCATTCTGAAATTTTTCTCGAATGTATGAACAAGGTATATGGTGGGGACCCTTGCTCCACATACATGGCAGAGTAAGGCAGTTTCACGTGATCCCGTCTGGTTAAACAAACTCTCCCACCAGCCAGACGTAGTTTTACTAAAATTTACAAATGCATTGAACTTTTATTGTATTCAGAGCACTATGTTAAGGTGAAGACAATAGTAAGGCAGAGTACCTCCCTTCTAGAAGCTACATTTTATTGGGTGCATGTATGGGTCCTGGTGGGGAGGGGACAGATACAAATGTAAGTAAGCAGGAGCAAAGACCACAAGGAAGCGTAGAGAAAGAAGATGAACTATTCCTTGAAGAATTTAGAAAGACCTCTTGCAAGAAACAGAATTGAGCTGATCTTGAAGGAAATGGTTGGGTAAATATTCCAAGAAAAAGGAATTTCAGAACAAAAGTAGACAATGATGGGAATAGAGAACATATTTAGGCAAGGGCCAGTAGACCCTGTAAGAACCCATGAGCTGTCTGGTTTCACTATGAAGCTGGGAGTGCCCCAGTGGCCAGGAAAGGGAAACTGGTTTCAGAGCTTCATAGATTCTAAGAATAGAAATTTCATTACAGTCCTTTCCATGTGCAACTTGAGATTTTCAAAACACTAAATTACAAAATAAGACCAAGAAGTCCAACAAAGTTCTGACTTTGCCCATTAAGAATGGGCAGTTCAAAGTAGTCTGATCTTTTTCTTTTAAACCTAAATAACAAACTCTTAAAATAAAATTGTTCCAGAAGCTCTGCTTTGGAGTTCTAATTAGGATAGGAGAAGCTCTGCTGGAGGAAGAATGGACTCTGGAAACTCAGGGGATTAATCCCCAGGCATTTGGTTGGGGCGACACCCTCGGGCAACACTTCTCCAGATGGCAACTCCAGGTTCAAGGCTCTTTCAAGCAGCAGCTCTGCTGTCTACTAGGGCCTCATTGGAATCCTCCCTGATCTTGCACATGCAGCTGTCCAACTAGCAGAGAGAGAGATAATGGCACATTGCATAAGGGGTTAGAACCTAAGCCTGGATTGTGTACACATCACATCCATCCACACTCCATGAGCCAAGCTGGTCTCATGGTAACCTACACCATCGCTGTAGAGAGATGAGAAGCTGTAGGGGACAGCAGGTGCATTCACTTCCTACTGCTGCTATCACCAATTACCTCAATCCCACTGGCCTCAAACAACATAAATTTTATGATGTTACAGTTCCATAGGCTTGAAGCCCAATTTGGGTCTCACTAGGCTAAAATCAAGGTCACCAGGACTGTGTCCCTTCCCCGCTTCCTTGTCTTTTCTTAGCTCCTAGATGCTGCCCACATTGTTTGGCTTATGGCCCCTCCTTCCATCTAGAAAGCAACATCGCATCTCTTATAAAGGGGGACATCTCACCTACTGGATATTGTTTTGATTCTGAGAGCCAAAGGTTATGTTTTTATTGTATTATGTCTTCATATTTTCACTTCTCCCACCCCCACATTTCCATGGATAGACTCTATGTGGCACTTGGTTGAATTCTACTTAATATGGTTCCCTAAATTCGTTTAAAACTTTACCAGAATATCACCCCACTTCTCAGCATCATGTCCCATGCACAAAAGTCAGGCAGACACACCTAGCAGAAGTGAACCAAAGTTTGTCAGGAGAGGGGTGAGTGATGAGGGAGCAGGAGGCTGGCTGAGGACAAAGCAAGAGCTGGCGTCTTGCACCACCCCCTTCATCCGCTCCCCTCCATAGGTGTAGCATTCCTCAGGCACCTGACTTAGGTTCTGGGACTTCATCAGTGAGTACCCCTCTGTATTTTTTTGGTAAAGCAACAAAGTGCCCTTCAGACCAGAGTGGAATTTTGTTTTGTTATTGAGTCACACACAATGGAATCAGAGGCAGCAAAACTCTATAACAAAGCACATACCTATTTAGTAACCAGAATAATGTGCATGAATGTGGTCTCTGAGTGATGATCTAAATAAGTGTATCTTAGAAAATTAAAGATTTGCTCTAATATATTTGAACCAAACAGCCCAGAATACAAATGTATTACACCTTAAAAAAAAGGCAGCAAAAGCCTAGGAGGAGTTATTTGTTGTGAGAGATACATCTGAAGCACTATGTCTCAGACTCCAAACATGGGCCCTACAAAATCTCCCTGCTGATTTTAAAGCGAAACTGCTTAACAACCCTCAATATGTAATTTAATTAAGAAAAAAGCAAAATACCTGTTGAATCAAATAGGAAATGCAGACAAAAGCCAGGTATTCTTTAATAAACTTCAAGCTCAAGGTCAACATTAAATCTGCAAAAGCAATAAGTCTCCCCAAATAGCAGATAGTCAGTACAATGCTTCGCGTGGCTGCCTGTGGCCAAAAATAAGAGGAATATTTAGATACTGAAGTGAAGGAAGATATAGAAGATATATCTTGATTTAGCTAGAAAATTAAATCATTTTTCCGAATGTTCAATGTTTCTTTTCTCACCAAAATTTTTTGTTGAATCCGTGAGGCGATTTAAACTTTTTTTTTTTTAAAGATTTTATTTATTTATTTGAGAGACAGAGATCACAAGTAGACAGAGAGGTAGGCAGAGAGAGAGAGAGGGAAGCAGGCTCCCCGCTGAGCAGAGAGCCCGATGAGGGACTCGATCCCAGGACCCTGAGATCATGACCTGAGCCAAAGGCAGCAGCTTAACCCACTGAGCCACCCAGGTGCCCCAGTGAGATGATTTAAGGAAACATAGTATTTGTAACGACTTACTTGTGACACTTGTCTCCAACTGATTGCAATACATGGTGAATAGAAGTGTTTGTCCAGGGACTGCCTGGGTCCTTTCCATGTGGAATGTTTCATTATTCCATGGGCTTTCCACCGGTGGTGTGCTGGTATCATTTTGCACTGGCCTGAGAGCCATTGTGCACCTTTCTTCCCAGCTCCATTTGGTGGTAATGTAAAAGGGCCACAGTGAGTATTTACCCCACCAAAAAAATGGCAAGTGCCACAAGGAAGGGCTTCATTTTTTTATTATTTATCTCTGAGACCTGCTTGTTAAGTGTTTACCAACACACACCGTTGTCCCACACTGACTTTAAATTTCTCTTCGGGATATATTCGAAGGTACTGTTTGATACTATTGTTTTAGTGAGACTTCAAGGTCAAGAAATATAATGTCCTTTGACTTCTAGAAGTCCCATCAACAAAAAGCAATTAGACTTCTGCTTATTACTTAAAAAGAAGCGCTTCTCTTGGTTATTGCCTGCTTTCTTTGCTAGAATAAAAAGACAGGCCTCTTCCTCCCTTTTATTAATTGGTGTATTTCAAGAACTTAACAACACAGGGTAGGTACCCAATAAATATTTGTTGAGTAAATGACTAAGATTTGCCTGAAGCAAGGACCTTGTCTTCCTGGTTGGTGATTCCCCAGGCTTCCTCTGTCATTAGTATTGCAAATTCTCAGTGGGAAGAGAGTTAAAACTGTTCTCTCTAACTCCTTCTTCTGCATGTTCATGGTAATTTTAATTTTAAAAAATTTAAAATACGGTGTTTTATCAATTTCATGTACATGATATAGTGATTCGCCACTTCCTCACATCACCAGGTCACCAGGACAACCGCCCTCCTTGACCCCATCACCTGTTGTCCCCATCCCCCTCCTCCCTCCCCCAACCACCACTTTGTTCTCAATAATGAAGGGTCTATTTCTTGGCTTATCTGTCTCTCTTTCTCTCTCCTTTGTCCCCTTTTTCATTTGTTTTGTTTTTTAAATTCCACATATCTCATAGTAATTTTTAAAATGCCAATATTATATGGAGGCCATTTTCTACATTATTATAAGTGTTCCTTTTATTACATACATGCATGACTCTTATAGCAGTGCCCAAATCAGAGTCTATGTTTCTGTTTTGTGTTTATTTCCTTTTTTAAAGTAGTATATCCTGGGTTTTTATTATTTATTCTCATGAATGCATCACATGGAAAGGGCTTCTCTTTGCCTATGTCCCTTAGCACAGTGGAAGCCCGTGTGCAGCAGATGTGATGGTCAAGACTGAAGTTCACGTCTTACCCCTTCATGTCTTTGGCCCTTAAAAGAGAGCAGGCTCAACGCATCCTTATTGAAAGAACAGTGCTGACATTGCCTTTGAAAACCCCGGAGGGACTTCAACAGAACTCAAAGGAAAGAAAAGCTGGATTTCCTCCTAAGAGTTTGCGTGGTCTCTACCTCCCCCACACACATAGTGGCCAATAATCTCGATCTTTGCCCAAGGCACCTATCAAAGCAAATCTTTCTTAAAGAGGCTTAAGTAGGAAGCCAGCCCAAGACTTGACTTTAACAGAGGCTGAAGAAGGATGACCATGTGCTTGATCTTGGCTGTCCCATCTGTGACTCAGAAACAACCTGAACTCCTCTGATGTAATCAGCTTTGAGGAATTCTACATAATCAATTGACAAATCTTTTCCCGGACAGCCAGAGATGCCCAGACAACATACAAATGGCATATTGACAATAGCGATTAAAATAAATAGCTTTCCTTAAGCTTCACTGTCATTCCTGGCAGAGGCAATCCTTGAAACATGGACTTTGGGAAAAACAAATTTGGAGCTGACTTTGGCTGCTCACCGGGGTGTTACATGTTTAGTTTGTTATAAGCTTCAAGCTGCTGGCATAAGCCCACGTGTCACGATATTGCAGCCCCTGTGAAAGAAACAGAAAGCTCTAACGCTAGAGGCTAGCACACCCTGAACTGATTTTCTGGGGAAGCTCTCTAGGGACCCAGGGTTGCATAAAACTCAATGGGAAAAAAACAGCCCAACTCCACATAAACCCTCCTTACCCAATATAAGATATTCTGCAATCTTTGAACTTGCTAATTGTTGCTTGCAGAATCCATCTACCATGTTGATACTTTGTGGAAAGTTGTTTTTTTTTTACTGGGGCAGGTCCTCTGGGGATAGTTGGAGGTCAGAGAGTTGTATTTTCCAGAACCCTCTGTCTTCAGCTTTGGTGCCAATTGGCCAAGGCACAAGGCAACATTTTCTCAGTCAGTCAAGGTCAATGCTGTTCAGATTGGTGGAACATATACGTACAAACGTGTTATGTATTTACGTGTGTGTTATGTATCAAGCGACTGAGGTTGCTGTCCCAGAGGGCAAAGGGAATAATGCTGCCTCCTAGTGGGAGAGAGTGGAAAATGAAAAGAAGCTGGCGAACAGGCGGCTTTAGAACAGGCGGCAGGAACTGAAGGGGTCTCAGACCCAGAGAGACCTACAGACACTTCCTGCCGTTTAAGAATCTGACTTTATGCAATACAAAATACCTTTTTCTAAAAATCTATACGGCTTCTCTTGGTAGTGCATTTGAACCCACCAATCAACATTTTTTTTTTTTTTACAACTTTTTATGTGCTCTAACATGGGTGTAGAATCATAGTGGACACCAAGGAAATAGGCAGGATTTTTGCCCTTAGAAAATATATATGTAATTTGAGGCGCCTGGGTGGCTCAGTGGGTTAAAACCTCTGCCTTTGGCTCAGGTCATGATCTCAGGGTCCTGGGATCAAGCCCCGCATCGGGCTCTCTGCCCAGCAGGGAGCCTGCTTCCCCCTTTCTCTCAGCCTGCCTCTCTGCCTACTTGTGATCTCTGTCTGTCAAATAAATAAATAAAATCTTTAAAAAAAGAAAAAAAATGTATATGTAATTCAGGGGGAGAAACTGGCTTGTACCTAAAAGCGATGAGGAATAATAATCGAGTCTTCATCTGTGTGGCTCAGTTTATATGTCAACAGCTTACTCTTCCTCTGGCTCCCTCCGCTGGTTTTGGTTTTCAGAGACCTTCATCATCTGGCTTCCCGCTCATATCCCACCTTGCACATTTCTCTCTTATATTCTATGTTCTTGGAGCTGGCTTAAGAAGGCCCCTGGGAGAGTCAATCACTAAGACTTTCTAACATATCACTAGAAAGCTAGCAAGGCATGGAGAACAGAACTGTGAGGAACCCTCTGGGAGAGGACATTATGTCAGGTCCCGCGATAAACTGCTAAGGGTCGGGAGTGAGATCTGCCAGGCCCACGCTTAAGGAACAGTAGAAGATTTCTGTATTGCTTCCTAAAGAAAACATGTCACCTAATGGCGGAATTTTGTAGGAAACAAATTTTGTAGGGAACAACAAAATGACTTGCCTGGGACAATTGAGAAGAGGGGCTACATCCTGCCTTCGGAGGATTCTTTCAAAACAAACTTAAAAGAAACCTATTGGAAGGGGCACCTGAAACTGAGAGGGGCTGTCTCTGGGCTACTACCTGGAGGGATTTCCCCGGTTATCAAATCTCTGTGCTTTTGACAGTTTTGGCTGCAACCATCCCACTGATACTCTATACCAACTTAATTTGAAAACTCAACAAAAACGTCGTCTCCTCCAGAAGATCTTCCTGGACTCTCTACTGTATTCTGGCCTCGCCTGGTCTGCTTTAGATGCCCAACCTTTGTGCTCCCACAGCTCTTGATGTACATGTCTTATCAGAGCACAGTGTTATAATAAGCTACGAGTGGGTCTGGACCCTAGGGGAGAGGGCAATAACCTCCCTGATTGTGTGGGTTGTGTCTCATTTTTCTGTGTACCCCAGCATCTCTACTAGCTCCTGGCCATGTTGAATATACCGTTCTCTTTTTAAGACTAGGGAAAAGAAAAACTACTGAGCAGGCCTAAGTAGTTGGTTTCATAGCAGAAGACTTGGATTGAGTCTTGATCAGTAGGTAAGTAGAGTTGGAAAGGTCCGGGTCACGATCTTCTTGCCAGGAGAGTGATTCTATGCATGAATCTGTTAAATAGGAAAAGACGCAAGCCCAACTGTGATAGGCAAAATATTTTTCTATATATCTAAAAAAATTTAACAAAGTCCATTTCCTTTTTTTCAGCCCTTCCCAAAAGATATAGTCCTTCCCAAAAGATATCCCAGAAGTCCTTCAGAGATATAATTATATATATATTATAATATATTATATATATCACATAAGTATAGTATATAATTATATACAAATATATAAAATAATATAGAAATATAATTAGGATATAGTATAGATATATTGTATTTTAAATAAGTGTATATTACTTAATATATAATATCTACTACATAATATAGTATGTAATTACATAATTACATAATATGGTGTTTTATAATGATATAATTATGTAATTATATATTACATATTATATATCATTACATTAATTAACATAGACAGAATCCTTGGCTGCCGTTCTGGCTATGAAATGAAATGTTAGAATGCTGCATAAATTCAGAGGAAGAGGTCCTTCCCATTACATCTCTCCCCTCCAACTCCCCCCCGCAAAATTCCTAAACAGAGAGATCTTGCTCAGGGGATATGCACAGCATGAAGTTGAAATAGCTACAGGTTAACCAGAGTAAGTGGGCTCTTAAGCCCTCTCCCCTTCCCACCCACAGGTCTAAGCTTCCTATTGGTGGTGTCCCTTGAGCCCCAGTTGAATATTATTCTGCAGACAATGAAGGGGTTTACTTTAGAGATTGGTGTTTAGGGTTGTTATCTGGGCAAGTAGATGGAGAATGGAGAGTACTGAGCTACATCTCCTTTACCAGGTTTGGACATGGTTATTCTGAAACAGAAAGATACCAGCTAACACCACTAGCCAGGCCAGAGTTTTCAGTTTCTTGACAAAGAGTGCAATAATAAATACGGCATTGCTGTGAGAGATTTTTGTCTAGGAGAACACCTTTTAGACCATGTTTGCAGACAGAAAATGTAATATCCATACTTTTAAATGGCTTTACCTGCATCTTCAGTTCTGAGCAGAAGTGTTGAGAAAGCCAACCCTAGGGCCTATAAGAAACTTAATGGTCAAAACCATTGTCAATTAAATGGATCATAGACCTAAATGTAAAGGCTAATATTATAAAACTTCTAAAGGAAAACATGGGAGAAAATCTTCGTGACCTTAGGTTAGCCCAAGATTTCTCAGATTCAACACAAAAAAGATAAACCAGAAAAGGAAAAATTGATGAATTGGATTTCAACAAAAATTTTTAAAATTGCTCTTTGACAAATATGTTAATTGTACTGATTAATTCATTCTAAATATTATTAAATGTCTATTATGATGGGCACCTGGCTGGCTCAGTCAGTTAAGCATCTCACTCTTGGCTTTGGGTCAGGTCACAATCTCAGGGGTTGGTGAGATCGAGCCCCCTGTTGGGTTCTGCAGCTCAGCAGGAAGTCTGCTTAAGATTCTCTCTCTCCCTCTCCTTCTGCCCCTCCCCCTGTCTGTGTTCTCTCTCAAATAAACAAATAAATAAGTCTTTAAAAAACATGTCTATTATGTGCCAGTACCCTCTTTCTAGCTAAATTATGTCAATGCATTGAACTCTGTTATACTGAACTATTGCAGGAAAATGAACATTTTAGAAAAGTTTTCAACAAAGAAAAACACAAAACAGGGAAAATTTCATTAACCAAAACATCTCTACTGTATTTTTCAAATTTGCCATTTAAATGCATGGGCAGGATCCAATACCAGGAAATGATGGGGAAATGCTGAGAAATAAGAATGTGTACTGCCATTTGGAATTTGTTGAATCTTGTCAGGGATCCTGAATATTTGGATGTGAGACAAAGAATTGTAGAACTTCCCAGGGTGATCTAAAGCCATACTTCACCCCATATTGTTTATTATTCTGTGAGACTTAAGCGTCCCTCAGACAGCCCCAGATTTGAAGACTACTTCCTTCTACCAGCTGTAGGATTCCAGACTGATGCAAGTGCCTACCTTGTAGAGTTGCTTAATGAGGATTAATGAGGTAGTAATTGTGATGTGTATGTCTCAACAGAAACTCACTACATGATGACGTTAATGGTGATGATGATGATGATAAAATCCAATCAGCTTCCAAAAGTTGACCGGGTCTGAGCAGCTCACTTGTTACTTTTAAGAAATGTGCCTCCTCCCCCATGATAGCCTTAGGGTCTGTGGGAGGAAGGCGGCATTTCCATTCCTCCCCTCTTCAAGTGCCCAAGACGGGTATCACTAATCCACCCACTGTAGCACTCTTCAGTTAGGGTGGACTGGGTTTCAAATGCCTCTCAAGGAGCACACATCCAATCATTCAGAGTTAGTGCTGGAGATAAAATGTATCTACCATTCCTGATTGAAGGGTTCAGCAGACAGCTCCAACAGACCAGGAGGAGTGACTATAAGCTTATTTTTCCTATGAAGGTAAAGGCCCAAGTCAAGCCAAAAGAAAGGTGGATGACCAGGGGTTCTAGAAGAAGCTTAGTCGCACTATAGCACAAATTTATTTCCTAAACAATCAGTCACTGATTAATTTGTTTTTTATTTAGTCAAATTATGTTCTTCACTTATTCTACATTTGGAAATAAACTTTAATCATTTATTCAATTCCCAGGATTTCCTGAAAGTAGATTTTCGACTTTTCAGATCTTAGAGGCACATAACCCCCATCACACTTTATTTTGGGGGATTTTTCCTTGTTTGTTTTATTTCCCCCTTCATTGTAATTACAGATGTTGTTCCCTAGGTTAAGAGGCCCTTGGGCTCTAGCTGAAAAGCCAATAGCTCCAAGGGGCAGAAAGAAAGAAAGCCTGTAAATTCCTTGGTCTGGTGATATGACTCAGCTAATGGCAATGACACTCAAAGGGGCAGAACCATCCTTAAGGCATGATTGTCATGTTGGCTACAGAATACAATCAATTGAGCAGTTTTTTAAAAACCCGATGACCAGACAGGGGCCCTGACCAATTATGTTAGTGATGGTGCAGATGCTGCCCAGGTGTCAGTATTTGAACAAAGCTCCTCAGGAAATGTTAATGTTCAGCCAAGGTTGAGAAACTATTGTCCTAAGTTGTTTTGGAAATTTGCAAGTTACTCCAATAGCCCAATAATTGGGGTGGAGGTGTTACTGGTATTTTCTTGGCAGAGATATGGGTTGGATGTTTTTGTAATGTCCTACATTACAAAATGTAGCCTAGGATGATTCCGCTCCCACCTCCCAAGGAAAAACTGCACTATCTTTTGAATGTCTTACTGGATATTGACATAGTTGAAACAATTTTATGATCTGGAACTTAACTCTACCATACATATAAACACAAAGTATTCTTTCCATGTTTTTAGTTAACATGCACTGAATTTTCCCAGAATGTAATCAACATATAAGTCAAGGTAGAATTGTACTTTATTCTGTTTAGAACTTTATGAGGAGTTGCTCACCTTGTCGGACAATCATATCACTGATGTCAGCACTACATGTGGTAGTCGAGTAATTACCATTTGTTGTAGAGGTTTTCCTTGTGATTCATTATATAGATGCAAGCACCTGGTGATATGACTCAGCTAATGGCAATTACATATTGCAATATATCGTACTTTATTATAATAAACCTTCATGTCATGTCTCTTTCTGCCAAAACACTGATTTCCAAATATTGTGTGTTAGGGTGGGCTATATGATTTGTAAATTTCATTTCAGGAGAGCAAATGCAGCATTATAAAATTAAATAAATAAATAAATAAATATTAAAATAAAATTTCCTATAAAAAGGGACTTTAGGGTCCGTTTGAGTGGAGACCTTCTGATCTAGGGATTCCCTTTGGGATCTCTAATAAGGTCATCTCGATTGGTGTCTCTGTTTACTCAGCAAGGCCATCCTGGTAAGCCCAGAGATAGAGGTATGTGCAACTTTGAGCAAGTGTCTGTAATGTCTTAATGTCTTAATGTCTGTAAGCTTCAGTTTCCTCATCCTTAAAAATGGCCTAACAAGAATACTTCCCTCATAGATCTATCCGGAGAATTAGATGAGATTAACTTTAAAAAGCACTTAGCAAAGTTTCTGGCATGCAGGAAGCACTGTTCTGATGATGACGACAAGGACCGTGATGATGACAAATTAAGCAGTACGACTCAGAAAGAGACCAAAGACTCTTTAATCCCTTCCCCAGTCAAGTATGTCATCTCTACACCCTGCTTCCCCGTTTTTCAAAGAACGCTGCCCAGAACAGGGATCCAGAATATTCAGTCCTGGATGGGAACGCCTTGCATAACCTCTCCTTCTTCATTCTTGTATTTGTTTTGAGCAGAAACCATGGACAGAAACTTAGGGCATTTTTGTGTATGTGCGGCGAATAAAGCGTTACAGGTTTTATCGTGGTGTTAGCGTTCCAGGAGCTCAGAGACTTTGCACCTGGAGATACGCAGCTCTCATGCACACTCCTTGGGTCTTTCAAAATGAAGCCAGGCACCACCGTTCCCAGTATGCTTGTTTGTCTGCTCCACCCTCTTTTTACTGACTTATCAGCCTTTTCTTCCAGCCGTAGCTCCATATAACCTTGCAAGAGAACTGATTACTCTTTGGAAAAATCTAAACTAGATGTTCTGTTCTATCTTTCGAACACAAGGGCCAAGACTCTTCTTTCAGGGGCTGGTCCGTAATCTTGAGGCCAGGATCTCAGCGTTCCCTTCCAGTTTCCTGCTCAGCCCTGACTACACTTATCTGGAGCATTTGCTGGTCAGGAGACTCCGTCCCCCTCATTCAGTAGAGACACTACCTTTCCGAGTCCATTCAATCTGTGCCGTGCAAACACATGAGTTTTGTAAGCATAAGAAACTGGGGGTCTTTGTTCAGAGATTGTCTTCTATGTAATTCAGTTTTTGACTGTGAGGACCTTGAGTAACAGCATGGGCTATGTAGGCAGGGGTCTACAGCTCATTGTGGATTTCCAGGTGAAGAAGCCCGGAAAAGGTAACATACTCCATGCTTTGGGGTAGGATGACCTACAAACCATTCCCAGTAGAGGAGAATCCATCCCAATGTTAAGAACCCACCGAAATGAAGATTCCAGAATCAGTAACACCATCTACTGTTAGAGTAATACTAACTCACAGAAGGGGAGTTAGTATTTACTGAATACTTACTAATAGCCAGAAATAATAATAAGCCTTTTACCATTCACTGTTCTTAACTAATTCTCACAAAAGCCCTTTGAGTTAGGAACCAGGAACATTCTTTCTATAGGTAAGAAAACGGAAGTGCGGAGAGGTTAAGTTCTTTGACCAAACAAGCGGCAGAGTTTACATTCAACTCTAGGCTGTCTAGTTGCAAGGCTCAGGATCTTATTAGCTGCCAGGCTTCAGTTATATTGCTTCATGTGGACATGCGGGACACACTCCAGTTTATACCTGCTCCTCTGTATTTGCTTCTGCATATCCACTAGTGTCACTCAAAACCCTGGGTTTTACCAGAGTCTCAGACTAACCAGACCAGCACTGTTCAATGAAAATATAACGGAAGCCACAGATGTGAGCCACATTTGTAATTTCAGTTTTTCGAGTAGCCACATTTTAAGAAGTAAAAAGAAATGGGTAAAATTAATGTTATGAATATATTTTATGGAAGCATTTAGCCATAGCTAAAATGCTATGATTTCAACATGAAATCAATATAAAAATTATTCATGTGGGGCACCTGGGTGGCTCAGTGGGTTAAAGCCTCTGCCTTCAGCTCAGGTCATGATCCCGGGGTCCTGGGATCAAGCCCCACATCGGGCTCTCTGCTCAGCAGGGAGCCTGCTTCCTCCTCTCTCTCTCTGCCTACTTGTGATCTCTGTCTGTCAAATAAAAAAAAATTAAAAAAAAATTATTCATGAAATAATTTTCACTTTTTTTGGGCTAAGCCTTGGCAACAAGGTGTATATTTATACTAATGGCACATCTTGGGTCCAGACCACCCCCATTTCAGTTGCCCAAGAGCCACATGTGACTAGGACCTGCTGAAGTGGACAGCCACCCTAGACACATAGATCCCAACCTTCTTAATAATCCCGGTGGCTCTTTGGGTAGTAAGGAAAGCACGGTGAAGATGAAGAGCATGTTTCCAGTTATTTGCTTGATTTACTCTAAGCAAAACATGAAGAGAATAAACTCCCCAATTTCTATCTATAACTGATGGTTGGCTTAGTTGCCCAAGAGCAGACGAGAAGCTGCATGCTGAAAATCTACAGCATCACATAACATATATCAGGTGTCCTCATGCCCTTAGAGGGGTGCCGGACACAAGAAGGGGACCAGGAAACCCCAGGTCCCTGACCAGAGACATGGCCCATGAAGCCAGCTCACTGAGGGTATCAGCCAGGGCCACCATGACTGTCCGGTCCTTCTTCTCCTTGTATTTACTCCCACGCCTACTCCAGCTTGAAAAGCAAGGTGGATAAGCCATGCCTAAGAAGCATGGTATAGGCTCTGTCCTTCTTACGTTGATCTTGACATCTGGAGAGCAAAGAGAAACCTCAAAACTCACCTTCCGCCATCCCATGGATAATTCTCAACTCCAGGTGCACCAACTTTTGCACTCTTAGAATCACTTAGAATGCTTGTTGAAACAGATGGCCGTGCCTTACCCCAAGAGTTTCTGATTCAGCAGATCTGGGCTAGGGACAGAGAATATGCATGTCCAAGAAGTTCCCAGGTAAAGCCGATGCTGGAGGTCAGAGACCACACTCTACGAACCAAGGCTCAATGCTAAAAAATTAATATAGTTAAAATCAAGAACGATTCTAAGAAAAGGCACAGGCACCTTTCTTACTCTTCGTGAAACAGATATGATTTTTACATAATTGATGTGTGTTAGGCTCTTTCTTTGTTGCTCCCCATTATTTCCTCTTGTCCAGGAAGGGATGGCGTGATCATGATGACGGGAGAAAAGGCTGATGGGAAGAAATAATGTAGCAGGAAGGCTGTAAGGAAACAGGAAGTCGGACCGCGGTTGATCCCCTGGTGCTCAGCGTAGCTGCTCCCAGGAAGGTAAAGGGCAGCAAAGCCACCCCCCGGAGCCCTCAGCTGGGACCGACACACAGGTTAGAGGCAAATACACCAAGTCACAGAGACATCTCACACAGAAGTTATTTTCCCCTTTGTGGGTTTGGTTTTTTTTTTTTTTTTTTTTTAAGATTTTATTTATTTATTGAGAGGGAGAGAAAGCATCAGTGGTGGGGGGAGCAATAACGGGAGACGCGGATCCTCCGCTAAGCAGGGAGCCCAACAATGGAGCTCAGAACCCTGAGATCATGACCCAACCCAAAAGCAGACACTTAACCCACCGAGCCACCCAGGCGCCCCTCCTCTTTGCTGTTTAAGAGGGGAAATTATGGTTGAACGTCTGCTGACAGCAGTCAGCAGCAAATACACGGAGCCTCGGACACCCTTTTGTGCATGCTTACTCATGTCTAACCTTGCAAGGCACCAAGATTTCAGAAGGAGAGGCACGAAGACTGGCTGAGTTGCAAGCAGCTGAGAATTTGGAATGCATCTCTGGAGATACACAGTGAGCCTCGGAATTTCCAAGAAAACTCAGTGGGAGGGGAGGAAAAACAGGGCAATGACACTATGCCTTGTAGGACCCGCCTCTGTCTTGCTGATTCGTCCGGAATCTGTGTTCCAGCTGCGCTGCCATGACCCAATGTTCTAGTAAACACGGAGGGGATGGCAGACCAGATAGACCTCAGATCAGGCTACCCTGGAGCTTTAAAATAGAACACAGGGGCCCCGCTGGGTGGGGCCAGAGCTGGGGAGTTGCCTCTGTGCATTTCCTCCGTCAGGGAGGCACACCCACACCGTCCACCAGGCACATGTTTACACATCCTCACTTCTTTTTTTTTTTCTTTTAAGATTGTATTTATTTATTTAACAGAGAGAGACACACACACACAAGAGAGGGAACACAAGCAGAAGGAGTGGGAGAGGAAGAAGCAAGCTTCCCAGACAGGCAGGCACCCCGATGCAGGACTCGATCCCAGAACCCTGGGATCGTGACCCGAGTGGAAGGCACAGGCTTAACAACTGAGCCACCCAGGTGCCCCGACATCCTCACTTCTAGTGGGGCTCGGACAAATGCCAAAACCTCAGAGGGTCCAGTCTGCGAGGGTCAGAACTGCTGACCTCCTTCAGGGCACTTTCCAGGAACTCTGGAGCTGGAGGGCGTGTAAACGGGCACTGACTCACACCAAGCCAGGCCACTGACTAATGGAGTTTACTCTCTAAGCAATACTTCTGCCTTCCGGAAAGACAAAGGGACTGTGGCACACAAATACCGTCATTCAGGTTATTCCCAGCACCCCCATTTGATGCCATGGCAGAACACAACAGACTGATAATCTTACTATTTCTCCAGTTTATTCTACGCTCCCTGCCTGGAGCTCACATCCGTATTTTCTCCAGTCTCTACTTCTGTTTCACAGCCAGCAAGTGGGTCTAAGTGGTACTCAGAGGGGCTTAAGTAAAAGTACGAAGGAGAGTACCCCTGGCTCAGAGAGCGAAATTCTGGAAGTTCCTTCTCTGAATGTCTCTGCCTGGGATAATCTAGGGGTCTGTAGCCCAAACCTGTATCTAGTTTCCCTCTCCCACCACATTAGTGTGTGTGACAGTCCAGGTGACTAGGGGACCAAAGAATTTATTATCCACCCCGGGACATTGCTGAGAGGGAAGGGGGGGTGCGTTGAAAACAATTTGGGGACAAAGCTATTAACCAGGACACCTGGCCCCCTGAATGACTGGAAGGTCCATCTCTCCTCCTGTGAGTCACTGACATCCTTTCACAGGTCTGCCCTGCCTCGCCGGTGATCTTTTTCTTTTCCTATGACTGACTTGTCCTTTCCCTTTACTGGTTTGGGGCTATTATTCCTTTCTTTTCTTCAATAACAGTCATCTGCAAGCAATAATTGCATCTGTATTTTGAAGTGGTGAAAAGGCAAGTCTTGAAAATTCTCCATGTAAAAAGCCGGGTGATCCCATCCTTGGAACTCTGAGGGGCGTGTCCCCACAGTCTCGATTCCAGGCGCACTTCATTTGGAACGTTAGTGCCCCACTGAGTATTGTCAGCTTTTACTCACCAAATGGTCACGCCCCAATTTTTGGACAAGCAAAACAGCGTGAAAACGGATGAGGATTGCTTGAATGCTCATGGCCGGAAAAAAGCCTTTCTCACGCTATTTCCTGAATAATAATGATAACAGAACCTGCCTCCTGTCTCTGGTGTGCTTAAAGCTCCACACACATTGTTTCTAAAGTTTACAGCCATCTTCATTTTGCTGACCGGGGCTCTAAGTCGAGGCCTCAAAGGGGAATTAGCCGGGTATCTGAATCCAGATTTATATGGCCCCAAAGCCCTTATCTGCACCCCAACAGCCCAAGCATCTGCTTTGGCAAACCTGACTTGCCCTTCTTCCCCCGAGACTATGGAACCATGAGACCCTGTAGATGTCAGCCTCCATAGGTGCCCAGGCCCTCCCTCAGAACTGGCCACTCCTTTTCAGTCGCCTGAGCAGCTTTGAGTACCCCATAATGGAGCCTTCCTTACTCTTCGGAAACCCATCTTTCTTTTCGACTGATTGTCCTTTCCCATTTTGGCTGGTGATGATTGTCTTCTCCTGCAAGGCATACCATCTGTGCACTAGACTCAGGAAGTTCCAGAAAGTACTGGGAATGCATGGTAGGGCTTGGGCTAGGAGTCTGGCAATTTTGGCTAAAGTTCAGAGAGGACCCAGTAATAAAATGAGATTAAAAAAAAAAAAAAAAAAACCCAATGAGATAAAAAGCTTAGTCTTTAAGGGTCTAACTGGCCTCCGTGAGCAAGACTGGGCCCCAAGCCAGGCTCTCCTAAGCTAAGTTCCTACCAGGGCAGCACTCTATGCCTGGAAGTAAGGAGCATGTTGGCTAAGAGTGGGAAGCAAAGTTGGGGAGACTAGGGGGAGCTTTAATTACCTGTTCCTTCCAAGCACCCTTTCAATCCCAACTGACTTGTCTCTGGATCATTCTGGCAGGAGGACATATTTCTCTTGCCCTAAGAGACCATTCCTCACAGCACTTTCTCTCCTCCTCCTTCCTCTCTGTCCCTCCCCCTCCCCCGCAAACAGGCCCTGGTGGTCCCATGAGCATGCACTTGGAAATCAGACCCCCTTGGGTTTGCTTCTTATTGGCTGTGTGACCTTGGGTATGTTTATAACTTCTACAGCCCTCGGTCTTCCTATCTAAGAGGGAGGGATAAAAGAACTCATAGATTTGTTAAAAGGATTCAAATAAGGAAAGCTATCTCTCACTTCATATATGGTAGTCACCCGTAAATAGTTATTATTGCTGTTACCCCAATTGCTGTTACTTCAGATTGGTGGAAGTTCTTCCTTCAGAATGAGCAAGCCCGAGAGCGTGGGAACAGTGAGAATGTTAGAGATAGAGGGACTTTGGCATTCATCTAACCTACTTCTTCATTTGGGAAGGGACCTGAGGTGCACAGGGTGTGAATTGGCTTGTCCAAGGTTACATGCCTGACTAGTTCCAACTTTCCCATAAGGAAGTTAACTAGTTGGAGCAGCAGAAAGAGCTTTGGCTTTGGAATGAGACACATGCAAACTTGATTCTACCGGCCGGCACGGAGGAAGCCTTCGCTTCTCCACCTGCTCCTGCCTCATTTCCTTACCTGCGGCACAGGGAGACGAGAGCCCTTCTCCCGGGAGGGTGGAGAGGACTTCACGGGATACTGTACACCAGGTACCCACTGAGCAGCACAGGGAGACGAGAGCCCTTCTCCCGGGAGGGTGGAGAGGACTTCACGGGATACTGTACACCAGGTACCCACTGAGCCTCCGTGGCTTGGTTTCCCCGCACATTATTGGAACAGTCCGGAGCCAGTTAGGACGGGGCAGGCCAGTAGAAGGAGCTGTATGGAGATTCTAAATACAGTGGCTTTGCCTAAAGGATGAATTAGGAATATTTAGGGTTCCATGTCGATGCCCACATGTCAATTTTACAATGGGTTTTGACACATTAATGCTGGTGAGGCTAAGAGCAGATGGGGAAGATAATCTGCGGACAGACCTCAAACTCCACAGGGAGGGACCGAGGGAGGGGAGCTGGGGGGAGGGGGAGGAGTCAGGGAAGATGATCCTGAGGGTTTACACGGAACTTCCGGAGTTATGTTCCAAAACAATTTTGAAAGCACCTTGGTTTCTAGACACAAATTGTGTTTTGAATTGGCAACACAAAATAGGAGGTGGCCTTGAGATGGGTGACCATTTCTCAGAGGCAGCGGTTTTGAAATAAGAAGCATAGATCAGTTTTGCAATGGAAAGTGAGTTCCAAGATGGGTTTGTTCCAAGATGAATATAGACAAGGACACTGAGACACTCCACAGCAGGTCAGGCCCCAGACTATCCAATTACAGGTTTTGAAATGGACCCAGGCGCAAGAATTTAGAAACCTAAAACAGAAAGACTGAGAAAAAGTAATTTTGCAATTAGACAAATGACTGACTCCACAAGAGTCCGCTAGGGAGAAAGGGGACTGGAAAATGCCGACTTGGCAGTTTCTAACTACCCCGGGGGAGTTAGAATGGACTTTCCTGTGACGTATTAGGATGAGGTTGTCTGGGGTCCAAGCGGGGACGATGATATGGTGTTTGCAACTCACTCAGCAACTGGGTGACCTGTGAAATGGAAAGTGGGAACAAGCATCATCCGCAGAAGCACAGTATGTGGCCTTATTTAACAAACAAACAAAAACAGCAGGGAAATTTGTTCTGAAGTATGAAATTCTTAAGTACTTGGTGTATGTTTTTGCCATCTCGTATTCCCAGTCCTGGCAGAGGGCTTGGACTCAATGAAATTAATGGCTTAGACTGCCTTATAAGATAATGAGTTCTCCAGCATAGCAGGTATTCAAGTAGTAATCCCTCGGCAGCAACTGTGTAGAGGGTTTTGAGTGTCTTTTGGATGTGACTGATAATCATTGGGGTTTCTAGCAAACCTGAGATTCTGGGCACCCAGCATAGCACAGTAACTCTCTAAGACAATTGGTTCTGATTTGAACACAGGGGTCCTCACATTGACTGAAGGGAAACAAGATAGAGCCAAAGTCCTGTCCCAGTGGGAAAACTAGACATTCTTACCCTCCATTTTCTTGTCTAGTCTGTGGTCCAAAATCTTTCTTGAGGCGACCTGGGCTTTGCACCCTCACTCCTGCATGAACACAGTCTGCCCTAAAGCATTCTACTGGTCCCTTCTCAGGTCTGCTATGGCTGAGGCCACTGGCTGAGCACAAACCCATTCTCTCCACTTCCTGGGAAAACAGTCCTCATCCTCGGGTCCCGCTCCAGTGAGATGTGGCGATGGAGAATATGAGTAGGAGTGACGTACACATCTCACCTCCAGGTGGGCCAATAAATGTCTCCCACTTGGCTGTCTCCCATGCTCTTTCCCTATCTGCCAGCTAAGTGTTGACACCCAGGACAGTGCTGGCAGCTACTGCTGAAGCCCGCAGTGCCTGCAGCTCGCTGGGTCCTCCCCGAACCCTCCCTCCCACTCATTAGACTGTTAGATGAGATAGAAACCTTTATCCTGTTAACTGTTACAGCAGCGCGCACATCGAATACAGAAGTTCACCTTCTTCCCTCTTCCCCTCCTTTTCTCTTTCTCCGCTTTTCATTCTCTCACTTGACAAGGGACTCAGAGAGATCTGTGAGGTTATGGCCACGGTCAGGAGAGAATGGGGGCTGGATGAATAGATATGTCTCAAGTGGTTTTAGTCTCTTTCTTCTGCCTGGGATGTTGGTCTTTCAATGTCCTCACTCCTACTACAGAGGTATGTGAGAAGGGTAGCCAGGTACAAAGTGTTATAGGTGAGCAAAGTGTAAGCTTCAGACCCTCTTCTCCCTGATGCAAGCTTCACTGGTCTTCTTCTAGCCTTCCCTGGGCACCAGCTTCCCTGCCCTTCCCCACAGCTTAAGCAGAGCAGGAAAGGGAGGCACAGGTGCTGTCTTTGGGCTACAGCCATGAAACTAAAGGCCTCATTCTTCTGGCTTCTTCCATTTCACTTCTCTTCTGTGAGGCACCAGCAGTATCACACACAGGAGTGATAATGTGAGGAGTTTGAGTATAACCTACAGGAAAGAAAGCAAAGTATAGGTATAGAGTTGGAGTGCAGCTTTGGCCACTTTAATTTTCCCCTCAACCTTGTTGAGAGATTTTTTAAAAGATTACTTATTTATTTATTTGTTAGAGAGAGAGAGAGAGCACAAGCAGGGGAAGCAGCAGGCAGAGGGAGCAGCAAGCTCCCTGAAAAAGGAGCCCAATATGGGACCTGACCCCAGGACCCCAGGATCATGATCCGAGCCAAAGGCAGACTCTTAACTGACTGAGCCACCTAGGTGTCCTGTGAGATATTTTGATTCTGGGTCTTCTCTGCTAAAAGACTATATGCTATCTTAGCATATAGTCTTTCTTGTCCCGCCTCCTAAGTCTACAGAAGGTCCTGTAGAGTCTGTTTTCTTTTCCTGTACTGACTGTGCCATTCCCCTCTGTGCCAGGCCAAAGCCTCTGTCTTCCCCTGAAATGAAGATAGCTCTGTTTACCTTGCATTTTGCCCAAGCTCTAAAACAGGCAGACTCTTAATGATCTCAATTCCATTTTAAGTACTGATTTTCTGCTCTGCAATATTTGGACATTTCCCTAATTAACCCTTTTCAGGAAGCCTCTTCTAGCAGAGGTCGTTATATGTTATCTCTTATGTAATCTCTTCTTAGCAGTAGGAGCCCCACAGCTACCTAGAATAAAAGCTATATTTGATAGCTTACAGACACACCTGGCAGGTGGGTGTGTCTGTAAGACTGAGTTCCACCAATGGAGCATAAGCATATGGTCAATCACCATCTTGGGTCATGAAATGACCTTGACAATGGAAGCCATGCTGGGCGGAACAAAGAGACAGAAGGAGCCTGGTACCCCATTCTGGCTCTAGATGGCCAATCTCTAGGTTTTCACATGAGAGAAAGATAATCTTGAAATTCATGGAAGTCACCATTTTTTATGGTTTTCTGTCACCTGCAGCCAAACTAATTCAACTAACTTCAGCCTCTGACATTAAAAGTTAACCTTCCTTCCTCCCCCTCTTCTCTTTTAGAATCATATTGCATTAAAATAGAAAGGATGCTAATTATTATCTCATCTGAGCCCTTCACTTCACAGTGAGGAAACTGAGGACCCCAGAGAAGGGAAATGACAGGCTAAGCAAGCTTGAACCTGCTGCCTTGACTCTCATACTTGGATCCCATTCGCCCTTCATTCACTACCCAAGGAAGAAGGTATTTGTCTACAGCTGGCTTGCACATCATAGTAAAGGGGATGCTGGAAAGGAAAGAGAGTTTCCTATTACTTTCATCTTAGGGTGATGATTAAGAACCTACTCCATAAAATGAAAGCTGTATGTATATATAAGTACAGAACATATACACACGCGCACACGCACGCATGTGTGTGTGTGTGTGTGTGTGTGTGTGTATTAAACACAGTGCTCAGTGGAGCAATCATAATCATGGGAACTAATAGCATGACATTATAAATCTCCATTCATTCTGTAAACATTAACTAAATTCCTGTCACCTGGGCATTCAGCACTGACCAAAACAAATGGGCATCTGACCTGGAAGTTGCCATCTGCTGGTAACCTGTAATTACTCAAATAAATGCCATAATTAAAAATGGTGGTAAATGCTACAAACGAAAAGTGCAGACACTATGAGAGAGTATAACTAGGAGTCTAATTTGGAATGGGAGGAGATTAGAGAGCGATACTTAACTTGAGACCTAGAGGACAAGGAAGAATTAGATGGGAGTTGAGCATTCTGGTCAGCAGGAGCAGCTGAGGTCAAGTCTTCTGGAGGGAGAGAAGATCAGAGTGTCTAGTACACCAAGACTATGGTGAGCAAAGGGGGTGGCCAGAGAAGAAGGTAGTGGCACATCACACAAGCCGAAGGGGCCACGTTGAGGACTTTATATTTCACCTAAGAGTAATGGGAAAACCAGAGATTTTGAGGGCAGAGTGACCCAATGTGACTTATATTGTAAAAAGATCCCCCAGGACCATTAGTTGGGAGGAACCCCCAACTAATGCAATCAGGCAATCAGTCAAAACATGTTTTGAAAATCTTTCATGAGTCTAGTTAATATGAAGAACGAATCCCTCCTATTTGCTGGTTGTGAACTAAGCCAAAGAAGCATTCGTTGTAGATCCCTGGATAAGACTTCAAATTCTGTGTTCTAACTCCACTGCCAAAATAAGTAAGGCAGGAAGAGTTTCTAGAAATATCAGGCCACCGTTTCAAGAGCACAGCCCAAGTGCAAACGCAGACAGCATGGTTTTTTTGCACTAACCAGGAAGGGGAGCTAAATATTAACTACAACAAAACATCAGTAATAATCCTTGGATGGGACAGATTCCAAGACTTAACTGGTTGATATTCACTAACGTTCTATGGTGAATGAATCATAGAGCTTCCTAAGAGTTTATCTGTGGCTAACTCATTCCAGTGGCCAATGAGGGAGCCATGTTACTTGGAACTAAATATTCCACCCACCTAAGTAGGTTTCATTCTAGCTATGATGACCTGACATGAAATATGCTGGTGGAATTTTAGGATTTTTGTTAAGCACAAATTCTAGTGGGTCATCTGTATTTGGAAGAAATGTGGCCTCCTTCTATGTGAGAATATTGGTAGTTTCCTCTATTGCCATAACAAACAGTGACCTTCCCACCCATTCCTCTGGTTTCTAAAATGGGTATTATGTTAATTAACAGAATAGAGCAACTTTCTAAAAGCCTAACTTCAAACATCAACTGCTATCAAAAGCCTAGCCTCCTTATCAAATTTATTAAAGGTTTGGTTAAGACAGTCTATGAGGCATGAGTTCTATGTCCACTTCTAAATATTCTTAATATCCCAATGAACTTTCTTTTTATTATATTAATGCTTCAGCATGTTTTTTTCTTTTGCATCTATCAAAAATTATTAAATTTCTCTTCTTTATTCACCGTGAAGTTGATATTGAGAAACTTGTATCCCTTAGTACCTTCTCTTAGATGACAAGGATGATTCTATTTCTTTCTTTTTCCTTCTTCCTTTTTGTTTCTTTTTGTTTCTTTCACCCTTCACATGTCCAGAAAATTCTGGTCAAGTTTTATATTTATCTCAGCCACCGCCTTACCTCTTATGGTAGTTAGAAATTGGGTTTCTACTTCTTAGTTCTGTGTCCCCATTTAAATATCCTTAACTCGGTAATCTGAATATTTCTGTTTCATGAAAAAGATATGATTCTTTAAAAAAAAGGAGAATATACACAAATCCAAGGAAATATATTTTTCTTATGTCTCAAAGTACTTACTCCTTTGAAAGGTAAGCTATGAGGACACACCACCAGTGGAAGGTTAGGATAAAAGGTTTGGTCATCTCTGTACGATTCAGAGAGCTGCTTCCTATGAAACCACTCTGAATACAGCAGTGTTCCTCCCTTCTTAATAAATTTATCCTCAGAGCAGACACTGGTAAGAGTATAGGAAGAAGAGGCAGGTACTGTGGATTCTCCTATCTAGTGGTCTCCAATTAGCTATTAATCTTGAGTAATAGCCAATAGTTAAACCAATAGTTTCCTGGAACTCACTTTCTTCATCTGTAGAAAAAAAAAAAAAATTGGACTAAAGATATACTGAGCCTGCTTTCAGCTCTAACACACTGAGGTTTTTGAGCTTCTCCTAGAAAAGACATAGAAGAGTGGTTCTTGGCACCAAGAAGCTTATATTCTTTGAAGGATATAAAATACAAACTCATGCCCCATTTGTGAAAAACCACATATTGAAAGTCTGACTTTGCCAATATCACACCTGGCCTCCTAAGATCGGTGAAAGATAACAATGTCGTTTTATTTCTTTAAGATTATATTTATTTATTTGATGGAAAGAAAG
The DNA here is from genome assembly GCF_022355385.1 of Mustela nigripes. Classification (NCBI taxonomy): domain Eukaryota; kingdom Metazoa; phylum Chordata; class Mammalia; order Carnivora; family Mustelidae; genus Mustela; species Mustela nigripes. The sequence goes on from NC_081566.1 coordinate 18,112,925, forward strand.
AGTACAAGCAAGAGGAGCAGCAAGTAGAGGGAGAGGGAAAAGGAGGCTCCCTGCTGAACAAGGAGCCTGATATGGAGCTCAATCCCAGGACCTTGGGATCAAGACCTTAGCTGAAGACGGATGCTTAATAGATTGAGCCCCCCAAGTACCCCAACTATGCTATTTTAAAGATGAAATAGTTAAGAAAGAGAATTCTAGAAAGAATCATATATATATGTATATAAATATACATATATATATGATTCTTTCTAGAATTTATATACATATATATATATATATATGACTTCAGGAAACTGAATTTTATAAAATAAACAGAAAAGAGAGAATAATCCTGTGGTCAATGATTCCAAAAGACAGGACACCTAAAGGGGCTTAATTACAAAAAATATTCTTATTCATATAGTCATAAGTCATCCCATCCACTGTGCATGAGTGCCTAAACATGCTGAAAATAATACGCAGAAATTATCAATTTGGCCATTCAGGGCCCTCGGACTTTAAAAGGATGAGTGCAAAAGATGAAGCAAAAGTTCCCTAAAAACCAATGTCAGAAAAAGCAGAGACATGCAAAAAGCCCAAGAATGGCAAAGATTTTTGTTTTAGTTGTGTTCAGAGCAGGGAGAACAAAAAAAGACTGAGCTGACTGTTTGAGGCAGATGGTGTAGTATTACAAACAGAACTAAAGATCTGGAAGCCAATATGGGATCATAAGAACAAGTCTCATACAACTCTTCTTTGCCTTTTTGTTTTTTATGAGATTACCAAACAGGTCATGTAAATAGCTTGATCTGAGCAAAACAGTCTACCAAAACTCTCCTTATTTTCTCATGGGCAAGCTGGGGAAACCCAAGGTGACTTCCTAACTCACTGAGCAAATAAGCCCAGGAGGCTAAGTGAACTATGTTAGTCTGAACATCAGGCATGCCTCAGCATTATGTCCTCTTCAATATCTGAATATGGAATTTGGTTTGAAAGTGCACATTATCATACTCACAAATGACCTGAAGCCGGGAAGGATGACTGATCTATATATTAAATGGTAGACTCAAGTGGAAGAAATATCTGGCAGGCTGAGGCAAGCAAGGTGGAGACATATCTATGTAGACACCTTGTTTTCAAAAATTATTGGAATTCGTAAGAGATATGAGAGGTTTGACTTTACAGTTTTCATTTTTACTGGGAATATTAACTCATAGAACAACAAGGAATGGACAAGAACAGAGCCTTCCAAAGGGCCGCCATCTTTGGCTATTTTCATAGAAATACATTGTTCAAATTAAGAAGAAAGTCTTTTCGCTGTTTCTATAGTATAATTCCATATTTGGAGTAATTTTTTTTTATTCAAAGAACCAAATTAGGAAAGAAACTTTAACAAATAAAAGGAATTGCAAAGATCAACCATGGTATTTTGGGATCAGAAAACATTGAGAGGGGTGTCTGGATGGCTCAGTAGTTTGGGTGTTCCACTCTTGATTTCAGCTTGGGTCATGGTCTCAAAGTCATGGGTTTAGGGTCATGGGATCAAGCCCTGTGTCAGGTTCCACACTCAGCAGGGAGTCTGCTTAGGGTCCTCTCTCTCCCTTTGCCCCTGCCCCTCCCCTCTGCCCCATGTGCTTGCTTTAACTGTCAGATAAATAAATAAATAAATCTTTTTTTTTTTTTTAAAGAAAACATGGTGAGAATTTTGTAAAAAAAAAAAAAAAAAATGGTGAAAGAAATGGAAATAATCAGCTTTGAAAAAAAAGAAGCCTGTAGGAATTCTGATGTTGAGAAAGCTCAGCTCCTTGGAGAGCAGCTTATGTATGCCCCTTCTGTCACATCACTCCGTGTAGAGTCTTTGCCATCTGAAATCATCTTGTGTTTTTATTGTCTGTTTTCCCTTCTTCTAATACAAGATTCACAAGACAAGGGGCCTTGCCTGATTGTTCAGTATTTTATCTGCAGATAAACTAGAACAGTGCCCGACACATAGTAGACACCAAGAGAAAGAATGGGATGGTGTCCGTACAACCTACAGAGAGCCTCTCTCATGTCAAGTGGATGGGTACAAAATGGTCTCTGGGGACTACTTGATAGTGTGCAATATACAGAGGGGCCATTTTTTCGAAGAAGTATGGAGATAAAACCCCCAAACATCTCATTCCATGCAGATGAACTTGTAGCTTGAGTCAAAGGTTTCAGCTGACGACTGCTGTGGCTTCAGGGATGTCTGGACATGTCCAGAGAAATAGTGGAAAAGACTGGGTAGAAATCAAATTTACACAAAGACTAAAAATCCTGCTGGAAAAACAAAACAAAATGAAAACCCCACATGATACCCCCTAGCAAACTTTTGACCTGTCAGGACATGTCTGGCAATTTGGTGGGGGAGTCAGTCAAAAGTCTACTGGCCAGTAAGAGGATAGAGAAACTAGATCACTCCTGCATTGCTGGTGGCCATGTACAATGGGATAGGAACCCCAGAAAATGATTTAGCAATCTCTTATAATACTACACATGCGATTACAATACAACCTAGCAATTGGAGCTCTAAGCATTTGTCCCAAAGAAATAAAAACTTATATTCATACCAAACCCCGGAAAACAGTAGTTTTAGTCATAACAGTCAAAAACTAGAAACAACCCAGATATCCTGTGCAGTTGCATGGTTAAACTGGGGCACATCCATACCATGGAACACTACTCAGCCATGAAAAGGAAAAAAATGTTAATAAACAAAACAACTTCCATGAATGTAATTCCCTTTCAGGGAATTACACTGAGTAAAAAAAGTCATTGCAAAAAGTCACACACTATGATTAGACTTATATAATTTTTTTTTATTATTTGAGAGAAAGAGAGAGAGAGGGCACAAGTAGGGGGAGCAGCAGAGGGAGAGGGAGAAGAAGACTCCCTGCCTAGTGGATGCAAGACTTGATCCTGGGACCCTGGGATCAGGGATAACCTGAGCCAAAGGCAGACACTTAACTGACTGAGTTACCCAGGAGCCCCTCAACTTATATAACATACTTGAAATGACAAAATTATAAAAATGGAGAAGAGCTCGTGGTTGCCAAGGATCAGAGATGGGGGTAGGTGTGAAAGGACACGGAGGCAACTACAGAAGGTTCATCTTGCAGTGACGGACATGGCGATGTTCTGCATCTTGGCGATGCCCGTGTCCGTATCCTGGCTGTGATATTGTGCTACAGTTTTGCAACATGGAGCGAACTGGGGAAGTAGGACACAGGATCTCGCTGTATTATTTCTTATAACTGCACATGAATCTATAGTCATCTCAGGAAAAAATTTAATCAAAAATTTTTATTTGCAAGATGGGAACATAGGAAGGGAGTGAAAAAATGCAGATAAGCCTCCCAGGAAAGAACTCATCTAGATAAAGGAGGATGCTGACACTAGGACCCTGACCGCCCAGAATGCAAGCTCTAAGCGGGCAAGAACTGTGTCTGCCTTGTTTGTCACTGGATCACTAGGACTTGCTAGGACAGAGTCTGACATATCAGAGGGTCAAGACAAGGGTTCCCCTCTGTCCAAATAAGAGCACTTAGATATTGACAAACAATGGACAATCCAATCTTCTTGATCCCCTCCCCCGCCAAGTTTTGAACAAGGAAGAGTTTATCCAAAAATGCACGTCCTTCCGCGTGGTCCTTGAGTTCTGAGCAACCGAGAGCCAGGCTAGTAATAAAGTCCAGTAGTGCAGCTACTAAATGGAACAGAGGAGAGCTTCTTGGCTGTTCAGTGCACCTCTCCCAAGGCCACCCAAGATGCATGAAAGCTGACAGAGCAATTCAGTTAATTCCTGCATCACACTGCAGTCGGAGTGACCCTGCCGTAGGAGTCTCTGACCAAGTGGAATTCCACAAAGAGGGAGCCACTGTCCCCTACTCCCCACCAAATATCCTTGCCAGCCTGTGGAATTGAAATGGGTACCAACAGAAACTGCCAGGCCAGTACAGATCCAGAAAGGCAGTGGCGGTGTTGGTGAGTCCAGGGCCAGGGCCCAGGCTAGTGTGGCCTCTGTAAGGTTCAGCAGAACCGGGAAATCACCAGGACCGAAACACCTGTGAGCAGCCTTATTCCTGAACTCACGTGAGTAGCCTTAGGGATTCCCAGAACTAATCGAGAAGGAGTTTTCTAGAGACTGAACTCCTGCATACACAAGTAGGGACCAGAATCAAGTAACTTGGATGACAGATTTTCAAAAGTAATGGTGTATCTTTATACCATATTGGTCCTGATTTTCACCAGGGAGCTGGATTTGGGATCAGAAGACCTCAACCCCAAGTTTCAGGTTTATTTGCTTAAACTGCTATAATAATGTCTGCTCTGGCTCCTTTACAAGGCTGCTACTTGAGAATTGTAAGAAATGACATACTGCATACGAGAAAGCTTTTAAAATTATCAAGTACTGTATACATGTAATTCGTGGTGTTATTTTAAGAGCACTTCCTCACCTTCACTGTAACTTCCTTCCTTTTATCTCGTCTTCTAGAAGCTGCACAATTCCCAAGCCCCCTTTTTGCGCTCCCTATGAAATACATGGTATTTCAGGTCCTGTGTGATCTAGGAGATTTGAGGAACTCATCTGTGGTGGTCTTGGTCTCTCTGACATCATCTACAAGTTGTCCTGGGACCAGAATCTCCCGTGATTCCCTGTACCCTGGTCTAGGGCTCTGCTGAAAGTGTGGTCATGGGCTGCTAGACTAAACGAGGAAGGAGAGGTGCTAATTACCCAGGGTCTAGGAATTAGAAAATGGGCTCCAGAATTAGGGTCCTAATTGCCCAATGTAAAAAATTTTACAAGGCCCATAATCTGGAAACTGAGGAGTGGTAGTAAACCCTGGAAATGAGAAGCTGAAAGCCAAGAAGTCAGAGGCCCTACTTCTGTGCCCATCGTCTCCCCCTCCCCCAACCCTGCTTCCACTTCTTCCAGGGCTGAAGCCGCAGGTGTGGCTTGGGCTTCCTTTTCCAGCATCCAGCAGAGAGCACAGAGCCAGCCCCTCACTCATGCTTCAGGTAAGCAGGGGCTGTGGACTGGCACAGGTTCCTTCCTTCCTTCATTCACTCACTCACTCATTCGCCAAGCCTCTGCAGGTCTGTACCCTGCCATCTAGCCATCTTGACGAAGCCAAGTTTTCTGACCTCGAGACCCTCTCAGCAAGCAGGGGCTGCATGGAAGTCTCAGGAGAGACAGGGAGAGAGCCATGCAGGAGCTGAGGGCACACATCTGGTCCAGGCTGCCGCAGTCTTCCACTCGGGGAGCTTCTCAGGCTGCCAGCAGAAATGGGTCCCACAAAGGAATCTGAAGGCTTCAGACCTGCCGTGACTCAGCTGGACACAAGGACAGACAGTTGCCTTTTCAAACATACAGTTTGGGGGCCCCTAAATTGTGGTTACTTGAGAAATAGGTCAGTGGATCTTTGAGACAGGGTCCCCCAACCTGTCAAAGAATGAGAAGTCATGACCTCTTGCCAAGATGGAAAGCAGACGCCATCTTGGGGTTCCAAGGCCAGAGGGCAGAGTTAGACACTTTCTCTTCAGGGCTCCCAGAGAGCCGTGGACCTGCAGCTCTTCTCGGCAGTTGTAGCCCTCCTCCCTGCACCGTGAGCTCCTCCAGGAAAGGAGCGGTAGGGTGTCGTGAGTACGGTGAGTAGGCACCTGGCCTCTGGTGCCAGAACCATCTCAGCTCCCACCTTGACGAGGCTCTTACGGACTGTGCAGTTTTGCTGGAAGGATGGAATTCCGTAACATCCATAAAACCTGAACGTAGGATAGAACCTATATGCGTTGGCTCCTCTGACTTCAATTTTATCTTCAAGCACTAAGAATTGCATCGCGATTCAGTGTAGGAAACAGAAACTGCTGTATTTACATTAAGCAGGCAGGTGTTTGATCAAGGAAGACGATGTTTACAAAGTGAGCAGAAGAGCTGAACGAGCAGGTTCTAGAATCAGGCTCCAGAAACGGCTCCCCAGACAATATAGAAATGACCCACCGGGAGAGTGGGCACCTCTGGAAACCTCTGGAGCTCTGCCGGAATCCAGGAGCTGCCTCTCTGTACCCAAGAAGCTAAAAATGGACTGTAGAGCACCACTGCACAGAAACTTCCCGTTTCCACAACCGTGCTTGCCCACAAAAATGACTGCGACGGAGCAGGTTCTGCTTTCGCTTCTCATCCTGAGTTCATCTACTGGGCACAAGATGGTCTGCTTCTGGAAATCCAAATGCAAAGACACCTGGAACACCTGGTGGTCCGCTTTGGGACCTCCTCGCCTGGGAGGCTGGGATGAAGGTGAGCGAGCCAAGGGGCACAGCCACTAATGTGCACGGACGGTCACGTTCTGGGTCCTCCGCTGTGTGCTTTGTGCGAGACCAGCCTGTGAGTCAACCAACAGGGGCAAGCACCTGTTTCACCAGCGAGGCAGCAGAACCTTAAGGGAGTTGCTGACCCTGGGTCACAGGGTGAGGCCTGAAGGTTGGAGGTGAGCAGGTCCTATTTTATTCCAGAGCTTATGCTCTTACCCAACATGTTAGACTACTCATCATGCCATCTTGTGTGCCTAACCCAGTGCCTGGGCACAGCTGCACAGTTCGTTCATTGTGGGTTTAAACAGAAAATTAAACCCAGAATGCAGTGGCTGGAGCATCCTCACCTTCTGGGCAGGAGGTCAGCAGGGCAGGAGCCCCACGATGAGGGACATGGGGGAGGTGTACCCACTTGGGTGGGGTGAGGCAGACCTGTGCGGACAAGTCCAGCAGGGGCCTGGGGCCAGGATACCGGGGAAAGGCTGTTTGATGGACAGGGCATACCTCGTCCCTTCCTGCTTCTGGCAGAGGGCCATGGGATGTGGATATGGACAGAGCTAATGAGAAGGACGAACTGATTCACCCAAGAGACGTTTTCTTTTTCGTTTTCCCTTTTTTATTTTTAAACAGAGAATGAAAATAGGATCTTAGAGAAAAAACACGGCCCCTCGGATTCAAGCACGCTGGTGCCTGTGATAGTGGCTTCCTGAGTGTCCTGTCTCTGCTGATAACCACAGACACTCACCCTCCGCAGACGCTGTTGGCCACAGGGCCAGGCACAGTGACGGTGCAGGCTTGCCAACACCCACCCCGGGAAGCGCTGTCCCCACTCTCCCTATGCACCCAGCCCAGCCCTTGGGGGCACCCAGGAACTCGGTCATCTGGCACAGTCGCTAACGCCTGAGAGAGGGACCCAGGATCTTGATCGACCGGGCTGAGGCCACCACACAGGGGTGAACACACACACACACACACACACACACACACACACACACACCCCTAGAGGCACACCACATACACATACACAGGCAGGGAGACACAAACAGACGCACCACATGCGTCACGCACACAAACACAAAGACACACCCACAGAAACAGGCACACCACAGATACACATACATACACGTGGGCCAGAAGCATAGGAGGTATGGATACAAAACAGTGTCGGAAATGGGAAAGACAGCAAAAACGGTGTATACGAAAGGATAAAATCTGTTGAAACACATGCACAATATTTATAGACACAGAAGAGAAGGTAAGCAACACCAAAAAGAGGATGATTTACAAAACATCTGGGTCATTCTCTGTGAAGGTATTTAGGTGAACAGCCCATTTTTTCCAGTGCCTGCTCCTTAGCACTGACTCGCTCACCGTGTGGCCACTGACTTATTTCCACAGGGGTAGCCTCGGTGAGGACCCCCTTCCATTCTGAATGCGTCCCCCAGGGCCACAGGACCGCAGAGCCCCTGCCCTGCAGCATCTGATTGATGACCGCGCTGGCCACCGGCTCCCTCTTGTCTTCCTGCCTCCCTCCCTGCCCAAATCAGGAAGGATTTCAGGGAAGCACAGGGATTTGGTGTTGACCACAGCAAGAGGCCAACTTCCCGGAGCCCTGCTTTCTTCCAGAGCTGACAGTTTACCTCTGTGTGTCTAGGGGGCGCTCAGGCCCAGGAATTGAAAACATCAGAATTTCTGCCCCCTGGATATTTTTAAAACTCAGGAGTCAAGGGCAGGAAATCAAAGTTAAGGGACAGGCAGGTGAAAATGATGGTTGGGGACCGCAGAGGAGAGGGAGAGGATGGGCCAGTTGTGAATACACCTCCAACACCCATTGTCGCACTGAAGTTCAAATCTAAAAGGAAACGTACATACAGTCTATCAAGTAGAATCCTTTCAGTGCCCAATGCAGAATCCAAGGCCCCGAGAGTGAAGTCAGTACTAATTAGAAGATACTCAGTCATAGCCCGTGAGGAACTCTCTGGTGGAGGAGTGGCTATCATTTTCCGCCTTCCCTGCCACAGTACTCTTTCACTGACTCTGTGTATGGGATTATTATAATGAGATAGTATTCTGGATATGAGATTTTATTAGAGCAGCTAATCAGTTAAACATACTTAATTTAAGAATTTCCATTTTATTAGATGAATATAGAAGAATAGAAAAAACCCAAATCAGCTGTTTAATACAAGCATGTCCTGTTTTAACAGAGTTGAAAATCCACACAGCCAAATTCAAAAACAAAGTATCATTGCTTCATTGCAAAATGTACCGTTCAGTAGTCTCCCCTCCCCCACCTCCAGGAGGAAGTTCCCACTACATATTTCAACCCTGAAGTTTTCAGGGAAGAAACGGGTATGTAAGTCAAGAAAAATGATGATGAGTTTTGTATCGTTTTGGCATCCTCATTATTCACTAGAGTGTGTTTTTGCTTTGTTTATAAACCAGTAAGAAACGGGGAAGATATACAGATTAGCGGCGGGAGCCAGAGGTTTAGTCCTGCTTTTGCCACTAATCCCAAAGCCTTACGGAGTCTCTTAACCTTTGTGAGCTCCAAGTCCCCTCTACAAAATAACAGTCTGGGACCAGATGACCTCCATGGGTTCTCCTAAGGTCACAGAGCAGAGTGGAAGCATGCTCAAACACAAGAGTCAGACCAGCTAGAGCCGGTTCGTCTCCATCTTCAACTTTCTGAGCTAGTCCCCGAGCTTCTCTGGGATGGAGGTCCTCCGTGGAGTGTAAAATGTGCACACCTCTGCCACGCGGGGCCATTTGAATGTTAGATGAGATAATGCACACCAAGACCCTAGACATTACCTGCCATACCAGAGGTGCTCAGTAATTTTCGTTGTATCCTGTTCTGTCATTGGAGAACCATATTAATTTTATAAAGAATTTATGGCTCCATCTGGCTAAGGATAATGTCTTGGGGATGTGGTAGTGAAGGATTTGACCATGGGCTTCTACACAAGGCCTTTTGCTATCAGTGTAAGGGGGACAGAGGCCAGGATGGGTAGAAGGGGCCCTGCCCAACTCCCTTGCCACAGTTGGCACCTTTTGGGAGCAGGTTTTTGCCCCACTGTGGTTTGGCTCCATTTTGTTTTACCCTTTCTTTGTTGAGGTTTGCTTGTTTGCTCTTTATGGATGGCTTCAGGGTTTTTTTGTTGTTGTTTTGTTTTGTTTTTTGTTTTTTTGTGGGTTTTTTGAGACTCATTTTTCACCTGCCTCTCCCTTCACTTGTGCTATTATTTCCTGCTTAGATCATTTCCCCAACCCCCCCTCCCCTTCATCTGGCTAATCCTTCAGGGCTCAGCTTTCCTCATGGAAATTTTTCTGACCCATCACCACCCGTGCTATTTGCTTTCATAGCACCCTGTTCTCCTTCCTAACTCTTACCACAATTACAGTTACATAATTTATTTTTGTCCTATTAGTCTGTCTCCCTTACCAGGCTACAGGCTCCAAAACAGCAGCAACCTTTTCTATATTGTTTCCTGATACCTCCCTAATGCTACAGTGTTTGGCACATAGTAGGGGTTCCATGAATATGTGTTGGAAAAATGTATGAACTAAGCAGCTCATTAGTAGAAATACTCTCCCCTTTATTTCATTCCATGTTTAGATTCACCTTCACTTTTTACCTTTGCAGGTTTCTCTACAGCTTCTCCCACTCTCAGAAAAAGATTTGATTTACTAATATCACAAAAAAAATCCAACCAGGAAGTCTCTGGTAGATTCTAGAGAAATTTGATCTTATTCAAACTGTGGCTTAAACACACAACTGCATGTCCTCTAGTGGGGCATTATTTTATTTTGTTTTTTTATTATCTTATGTTAGTCACCATACAGTACATTAGTTTTTGATGTAGTGTTCCATGATTCATTGTTTGTGTGTAACACCCAGTGCTCCGTGGTATATGTGCCCTCCTTAATATTCAACACCAGGCTCCCCCCACTCCCTTCTGAAATCCTGTTTGTTTCTCAGACTCCATAGTCTCTCGTAGTTCATCTCCCCCTCCGATTTCCCCCCTTCATTTTCCCCTCACTTCTAATGTCCTCCATGCTATTCCTTTCGTTCCACAAATAAGTGAAACCATATGATAATTGCTTTTTCTGCTTGATTTATTTGACTCAGTCCCATCTATGCTAATACAAAAAGATGGGTACTCATCCTTTCTGATGGCTGAGTAATATTCCATTCTATGTATGGACCACATCTTCTTTATCCATTCATCTGTTGAAGGGCATCTCAGTTCCTTCCACAGTTTGTCTATTGTGGACATTGCTGCTATGAACATTGGAGTGCATATTCCCCTTCTTTTCACTACATTTGTCTCTTTGGGGTAAATACCCAGTAGTGCAATTGCTGGATCAGGGAGCAACTCTATTTTTAATTTTTTGAGGAACTTCCACACTTTTCCAAAGTGGCTGCACCAGCTTGCATTCCCACCAACAGTGTAAGAGGGTTCCCCTTTCTCCACATCCTCTCCAGCATTTGTTGGTTTCCTGCCTTGTCAATTTTTGCCATTCTAACTGGTCTAAGGTGTTATCTCAATGTGGTTGTGACTTGAATTTCCCTGATGGCTAATGATGATGAACATGTTTTATGTGTCTGTTAGCCATTTGTATGTCTTCTTTGGATAAATGTCTTCATGTCTTCTGTCCATTTTTTGACTTGATTATTTGTTTTTAGGGTGTTGAGTTTGAAAAGTTCTTCATAGATCTTGGATATCAGCCCTTTGTCTGTAGTGTCATTTGCAAAAATCTACTTTGAGATACCCATGCGATGATCAAGAGAAGCAGAATGACTAAGTGATCTCATTAATGTCAGAACCCATTTTAGATTCCACTTTGACTTCCAATTTTTCCAGCCCAACCATTCACTACTAAAGATTCTCAGTTCACGATCTTGGGCCCCCTTTCTGCCTCTGGGATTTCCTACCCTCAGTGGCTCCCCAGGTAATCACATGAGCAGGTGAGCAGGTAGGAGCTCCTTAAAAGGAAGGTGTGTGTTTAAACCAAATGGACGTTTTCTCCTGGAAAGCGACCTCTAGGAGGGAGCAGAGAGTGGAGGCAGAAGAGTCGGTTTCACATGAGTTGTGTCTCGTACCACCATCCTTTTTTTCTCTTTATGTTTTTCTCTTTAAAGGAATAGCAAAGTGTAGGCTTCTCTGCTGAAGGATAAGTAGTTTTCCTCTTCCAGTCCAGTCTAAGGATTGGGTTGAACAACCACAGGCAGCTATGGAGGAAATATTTTCCACAATAGTTTTCTGAAGCTCTGCTTTGTTTGGGTCAGCCTTCAGGCTTCCTGACAATATAGCTTTGTTCTCATTTCCTCCCGGTACCTGACCCAGCAGTACATGATTGTACCGAGCAGTAGTGAGGGCCCGCTCTCCAACTCCCAGAGGCACGTTGTCATTATGAAGGAAACAATAGCCCAAGCTTAGGTGTGGACTGTGTATATTCAAGGATGCTGTGTTTAATTTCCCTGCTTCCATGAATAGTCTTCAAGATGAATAGCTTCAAGATTTCTGTTTCTTTTTTTTTTTTCTTTAAATAGTATATCAGGGTCCCCCATTTCAACCTCAAGAGTCCCCATGTCAGGGATTCGGATTCTGGGTGTGTGTGACAGAAAGGTGAACAAGAGTCCCATTTGAAGGGATTTAGGTGGCAGGAGTGGGAGTGGGCATCTTGGACAGCAGCAGCTCTGTCCCTTGACCCCAGGGGAAGAGAAGCTGCAAGCTGAAGCTAGCACAGCAGTCCTCAAAGCTGGAAGAGATGTACAAAGCATAATTCTGATGTCGGAGAAAGAAAAGGTAACCGGAAGTGGGAAGGGGGACCATTGTGTCTGCTTCTGTGCTCATTCTATGGCACTGTAGGCTGAAATACTGACGTCTTTGGAGACGGTAGCAATTCATTGGTCTATGCAGTTTTGGGAACAGAGTGCAGCTCTGACATGGACATCAGCACTGTCGGGAGGATGCTGACAGCTGTGGGGTCGAAGGGTCCCCAAGTGGCTTCTCAGGCAGTGAACATCTGGGAGAATATGTGGCAGAAGAGGAAGCACATGGCAGACGTGAGCACGTGCAAGATCCCTGCGGACTTTCAGAAATAAGTCGGGGAGAAGAGATCTCGCAGATGGGAAGCGGGGGAGGAGCCAGTGAAACGGCACTGACTCCTGTGGATGTCACCGTGGGGGCCCACAGTCACCTCACCCCAGAGAAAACGCAGGTTCCGATAAAATGACACAAGCAGGGTTGGGAAGGAGCTAAGAGATTACCCCGTCGAAGTCCCTCATGACGCAGGTGATGAAATGGAGCCCAGAGATGTTACACTATTTTCCAGGTTTCACAGCCAGTGAAGAGCAGATTTGGGGACAGACCCACTTTTCCCAAGTCCCAGCCGACGAGGCATGATGGGCTCCTGACATTCTTCACATATGTGGAGGGTGTTAAGGGCTTCTGCTGTCTCTGGGCAGGAAGTGTCTTCTTGGTGTCCATGACTTTGAGGAAGATCTCAGATGCCTTGAGTCAAATGGAACTTGTATGGAGCCAGGGGTTCTGTGTAGGAGGACACTTTGGGAAGCTGCTTTTGGTTTGTTGTGCTTTTTTTAAAAAAGATTTTATTTATTTATTTGACAGAGGGACACAGCAAGAGAGGGAACACAGCCCGGGGAGTGGGAGAGGGAGAAGCAGGAGTTAGGTCCAATGAAGAGGCGGCTAAGCTTGGGCTTCAAGTCCTTCCCCATCTTGTTCATCTCCTTGTGCCCTTGGATCTGAGAGGTGACAAAGGCAGGAGACTGTGGGAGTGAGGGGCAGGGAGGCATGGACCAGCTGGTCTCCCGGTGCAGGCAGCACAGGGAGACAAGGCCCTGCGTGCATCCTCTGGACCACTCTCCCGGCTCTGCTCAGCTCACAACTCACCACCGGCGTCTGCAGGAGGCTGTCCTGTGTCGGGCGCGCTGGTCTTCAGAGGACAGGAGCAAATCCAAGAGCTTCCATTTTTCACCCTCTCACTCTCTTCCTGTTTGTCCTGCTGGGCAGCCCTGGGGCAAGCAGCAAAGGTTCTGTGACAGGCCTCTCAGCGCTGCCTGAAGGGACCCCGTGCACTGTTGTTCAGAGTGGCCCAGGAGGGGAGCGGGGTCCTGTCGGACCCCAAAGCGATCAGCTCCTTCCCGAACAGGAGAAGGTCAGCGACTGTCGAGGGCGCTCGGAGCAACCTGCTCCACCAGATCACGAAGCCTGTGGAAGCTGTTGTAGACGTTCCGCATGAGTCCGCGCTCACCGCAGACTGGATGGAAGGGCCGGCACCCCGCAGTAGGGGAGCCTCTGCAGCAGCGTCTCGGAAAACCGCGAAGTCCTTGTATGGTCTGTACCCGGAGGCCTTGAAGGGCTGCCTGGAAGCTTCATATTCCACCTGCTTCAGGAACAGGCCAGGCCCTTCTTCTCAGGAATGAGCTCCCCCTGCACCTTGTCCCCAGCCAGCAGCTCCTGCGGGGCGTGTGCGGTGGCGGCGGGGTGCCCTGCGGCATCTGCATTCCACTGGGGCATGGGTCCCAGGGCTGTCTGACATGGCTGTTGGCCTTCTGCCTCCTCCTCGGCCTCCGCCTCAGCTGCCACCCGGACTGGCGCCACGCCTGCCTCGCACCCACCCACCCCTTTTTTTTATTGTAAAGCAAATGCTGCTGCAGAGCCAACATTGCAGGGAACAGATGGCCTGGGGTCTCTGTGAGTCAGGGGCCCAAACCCTGGCCCCCCCAGGTCCTTCCTCTCTGCCGGGAAGCCTGAGAAGCTGATGGGCTGGCAGGTCAGGCTCTGCAGAATTACGAAGCAGGTGGTCTGCGCCGGGCTGGGGCTGAAGTCTGGGTCGGCCACCAACAGCACCCTCTAGTCCTCTGGGCCTCCAGAGATTTTTACAGCCAAAGAGGGCCAGGGAAGCAGGTGGGGCGGGTTGGGGTGGGGGGCTTGTTCCCACAAAAGGAGCCATGAGGGCACTCCAGAAAGCTGAAAGGGTCAGTTTTGTAGAAGGGGTAACAACCTCGTGTCAGCAGCTGTGGGACTGATGTGACCCCCTAGACAGGGTCCACTCTAGGATCTCCCAGTGATCCTACGTGCTGCTGCACTGGCAAATGTCATTCCCGTTCTGTCCTGATGTCATTAGGAGTCTGACTCCAATCTAACTCCATAGGCTTGGTAAGGATTGGGGACCAGCGGGAGGGCAGAGTAGGGAATGGCCAGTGGGAACATGCTGGGTGTGCAGGGGTTGCTGGGGAAGCGTGTATTTGGTTGGGTCAGATTTGCCTGGCATCAGGTCTGTGGGTACCAAGGTGCTCAGCTGCAGCATTTTGACCGCCTCCACGCTGGCTGCCTGGGTTTGCTTGGTTAAGTACATACCTTATTAGTGGAATCTCTGCTCTGGGGGGTTGTGGCTCAGGAGGGCGCCAACAAAGATGACCCAGGACATGAGGGCAGCACTGCACTGTTGCCCTCGTCCCCCAGCTGCCCTGTCACCATGCTCTCGCCTCCAATTCCCCTTAGGCCCGAGCCCGACACCAGCAGCACAAACCTGTGTTAGGATGGGATGCAGTCTTCTGAAGAGCGAGCTCTGCAAAGCGGGAGGTCTTCCACCAGAAACGTCCCCCTGTCTCTCACAAAGCCAAGCACGGCCAGGACTGTCCCTGGGACCGGCTTGCACCCATCAGGGTGGCTTCCAGTCTGATGCACTGCAATGCATCTTCCAAGACCAGCTCATCCTCTGGGTGGCTATATTTGCTCCGAGGGAGCTGGAAGAGCAGGCTGTGCTCTTTGCTGGTCTCCCAGAGGATGGGTGCCTGGGGCGGCATGGCCTTGAAGAGGGTCCCCACCACACAACACTTCTCCCCGGGCTGCAGCTCACACAGCTTCTTTACTTGGGCTCCACCAGCCTGGTGCCGTTGCACCCAGCTCACCAGGAAGGGCCTCGTTTGGAGGAACCGGGTGGCATCGATGGGGCATACTACCGGCTAAAGCCGTGATCCCCCCGCAGGAAGGGCTGGGAGGACTTGGTGTAAGTCACACAGGCACAGGGGCCAAGGTGGCATTGTTGGCCAATGGTGGGGAGAGGAGAGTGTGGGCCTCTGGACAGCCTGCTCGGAAAACAGGACCGTGCTTGATGTGTCCAGAACACTGTGCTCAGACCACTATGAAGGGTAGCTTCATGGAAGCAGAACATTGGCTGGTTCTCATGGCATTCAGTCTATTTACCTAACTACCATTCAGCCTATTTACCTAACTGCCTAACTATCTACCATGCCTTTGTGCTCAGATGCTTCTCCTGTTCAACACTAGTTGACCCACAGAGGCTAGATCCAGCTACCAGGGCAAGAGGACACAATTTTTTTTTTTTTTTTTTTTTTTTTTTTGCATCAGTGAGTTGTTGTGTTTTTGTTGTTGTTGCTGTTGTTGTTTTTAAATGAAATTCTCTCTGCTGCTGTTTTCAGCTTATGTACCTTTAATTTGTCCTAAGCAAATGGAAGGCAACGTTTTTTATATTTTGTTTTATATTTCTTCATGAAATCTGGTCACCCCTTAGTCTCTCCAAAGGGAAACAGCCCAACTCCTTTATCTACTGGCTTTTAGGAAGCTAGGCTCCCGGTGGTTTTTTATTGTGGAATGTTCCAGAAACTCACAAGAGAACCCAACTTTCTATAGGTCATAGCACTCATTTTCAGTTATTCACCTTTATTGCAGTATTGCTAAAACCTGCTAAATGTAGTCCCCTAGGACACTCAGGAGGTATCTTCTGACTGGCAAAGGTGCATATTACTTTGCTGGCTAATTTAAAACTTAATTTAAAAAAAGTACACGCACACTTTTAACTTAAAAACACACATACATTAAAAAATATACACACAGAGGTGCCTGGGTGGCTCAATCAGTTAAGTGTTCGCCTTCAGCTCCAGTCGTGATCCCAGGGTCCTGGGATCGAGCCCCGCATCGGGCTCTCCCTGCTCAGCGGGGGGTCTGCTTCTCCTCTCCCTTTGCCCCTTTCCCTGCTTGTGCTTCTCACTCTGTCACTCAAATAAATAAATAAAATGCCTTTAAAAATATGCACAGGAAAAGTCTTACTGTGTGGATTTAGAAATTCTGATGCAGAATAAACACATGGGCCACCTCAGCCCCTTGCAGGGTCATGCAGACACCCTCTCTGCACCTGGCAGCATTCTAGTGAACGGGCCCAAAGACCTCTACATACCTTTTACATTCTCTCTCTTTCCCTCAACTTTCCTGACCCCGCCCACGAGCCCTTTCCCCTCACCTCACTTCTCAGTTTGCCTTCACAAGTGCCGGTAAGAAAAGGAAAGCTTGTCCTTGCCTTATTTCTGGTGCCACTCCCCATCATGGCCTCCTAGGAAGGCCTGGAGCCACAGAGCCAGAGCAGTCTGCCGCAAGAGGCCTTCCGGACCCTGTGGAAGAGACTCTTTGGAGCCATCGCTTCATTCCGCAGTGAGCCTGGGGAGATATGAAGAGAGTAAGCCTTCACCGGGTTTCTGGTTGAGCTCCATCCCTGCGCCCAGTGCAGCCGGAAACACTCCGGGATCTGCTCACACACAAAACATTCTCTTGGGCTTGTCTATTTACATTCTTGGACTCTTGCCTAATCTTCCTATAAAAAGAGTCAATATGAAGAATGTCTACTCCTTCACCCCAAAACTCTCATGAGAAAGTTTGCTCTAAGAGAAGTCCCAGACACTAGTGCTAGAACCCACAGGGCAAGATGGAGCCAGAGAGACGAAACTCAATAGAGTTGGGGAAAATTTCTGGAGATTAAAAAACAAAAAATGCTTTGATAAAGCCTGTCATTAGAGGACTGAGTTTCAAGGACTGTGACGAAGGTAGATGGGGTGTTATTCCCCACTGTAAGTTGTAAGCATCCATATAATCATCTCATGTCCTTAACAGAGAGGGGACGTCACCAGCAGGCCCGGCACAGTTATGTCCCTGGCCAAGTGCCACAAGGCTGACATGTCTCAGCAGACAGGACTTCACGGCCATTCGCTGCTCTGTGCTAACCCAGTGAGACAGCTCATGGCTGGGGAGAGGGATCGATGGTCTTTGACCTCTGACCTCCCACCCCAATCCAGAAGAACTGAGAGTTTGTCCTCTACATGGTTGTTTTGATCCAAGATGTATCAATTAGGAATGGGCCGATGGCTCTCGGTTCAAAAAAGTCCTGTTAGAGGAAGAAGTTCTCAAATGCCAGAATGAAAGACCCAAAAGATGGGGAATGAATATTGTGACAGGATAATGATACTTTTCTTCTTCAATCTGGGGCAGGGGGGAAGTGAACATCTTTGGAAGGTTCATGCATCTCTCACAGTTGTTTGGTTTTTTATTGAATTTTTTCGGCGTGCCCTCACTGCTCTTCCTCTATGATGTCTTTTTTATCTTCGAACCAAAATGAAATTATAACTACCTGCTCTGAGAACCTGGGGTAGTTTGCTAATGCTTTCCTATGCCTGCCTCTCAAAGGAGAGACCTCTATGTAGCCGTCTTGAGAGAGCTGAGCCATTAGAAGGTAAGCAGTCAGGGGACTGTAAGAACACGTAATTTATGAGTATCCCTGGGTGCAAGTAGGTAGGCCTTCCTCACCGCCATGCTCCTTCCATTCTGCACTCCAACTCTTGACCAGCGTTGACACCGATCCCACAGTCCAGAGAGTGGAACCCACTGAGGTTGTGTGGGAAAAGGGACTGAGATGAACAAGAGACATGCATGACAAAGCTTCAAGCGAACTATCTAGAAAGGGGCATGTGAGGAAGAAAAGCCAATGAAGATTACCTGCAGGTTGTTTGGCATTTCCCAGATTTGAAATGGTTAGGGTAGAGGCCTAGAACCCTAAGGCTCCCTCACGAATCAGTCCTTGGTTTCACACTTCATAACTTACACTCCTTTTCCAGACACTGCCCTGTCTCCTTCAGAGCATCTCCTACTTGAGTGGGGACCAGTGGTTCATATTCTTACCTACGTATTCAAGGCTCATTGGTTGGTCTGTATCACGGTCATTAACACTGTTGTCTCTATGGCGACCACTAACATCATCATCACCACACGTGCCTGGTGCATCACAGTTCACAGAGTCATATTCACTATCTCGTCACCTGCTAACAACAGCTCTCTGAGGACAGTTCTGCTGTTGAGATCGTGTGTCCCAAAGTCACTGGCTTTGCCTTGGGCCTTGAAGGGAGTCCAAAAAAGTACTGTTGGATCATGTAGGTGAGAAGGACCCTTTACAATAATTTTGTCTTTCAGGGCCATTTTCCTGGGGTCACCTAGTTGACATTCCTTTTGGTTCTTTGTTTTTGTGTTTGCTACCGAGGTAGGATGATAATCAAAATAAAAATAAAGACTTTAGGAATGGAGATTATAATAAAAAAGAGTAATTTCCCAAATTGGTCTTTTGCACAAGACTAAGACTCAACTGGGTCCAGTTGCACGTGAATGGATGATAATGGAATAACAAAACTCATAGTGAGTAACAATGATACAATATATAAATGCTCAACTCTTTATAAAGTGCTTTTATCTGAGTTAGCCTCACAACTACATTTCCAGCTATTTAAATAATCATTATTATCTCCATTTTATAGATGCAAAAGGATCTCCGTTAACTAGCTCACTAACTCGGTGTCAGAAACAGGGCAAAGGTCCAAATCGCCTGGCTTCCGGGCTAATGCTTCTCCCCATACTGAGCTGCCACTATTGCACTCTGTCCATAGGCAGCCTGGGCCGTCTTAGGAATCCTCTGGGACAGTTGCAACAGCACAGGAGATTTTTTTTTTTTAATAATAATTAGCACACCCAATAGGGAATATGCTCTCCCTTCCATTTACGGAACTCGAATCAGAAACATTGTAAAATAACAACCTTGCATTTTATAGTCTAATTACTAATGATTAATTCGGTATGAATACCTGAAATGTAGATTTTTTTTTTTATATATAATATGGTATTTTGAAAGGCTCACAGGATCTTTGTTGAATATAGAGACTCGTGGGTTATCACTAAAAATAGGCTTTGGTTTACCTGATTTCTGTAGAGCTCTTTTTGATGATGGCTTTAGGCTTCTTTAGGCTCCCTCCTGCCAAGTGCATGTTCTTCTGTGGGGATAGCAATTACCGGGTACTAAGTCATGGTCTAGTTCAGTGGTTCCCTACCAAGGCTATGCATGAGACCTCCTGGGAGCTCTTTTAAAAAGGCAGATGCTAGCTCTCTCCCCAGAACTACTGACCTCAGTCTCAGAAAACAGAGCCCACGTGTTTACGTATTTTTTAATACTCCCCAAGTATTTCTTATCAAAAGGAAAGGTTTAAAACCATGTAAAACAGTTTTACTTGATTATTTTAAATGGGATTGCTATGATTGTCATCATTATTCTTGCCTGCGGATGTACCAGTTAAATTTTGTAAGGATTTTTGGCAACAAGAGCATTACCCTCTGGGTCTCTCAGCCATTTTTGACTCGGTTTTCCTGAGGCCTTGAGGATTTTGAGGTAGCTACAGAATCAGGAGCAAAAGTGGCAAGGTTTCTTTAGGCCAGTCTT
Organism: Mustela nigripes; assembly: GCF_022355385.1. Taxonomy (NCBI): domain Eukaryota; kingdom Metazoa; phylum Chordata; class Mammalia; order Carnivora; family Mustelidae; genus Mustela; species Mustela nigripes. Next base: position 18,132,812 of record NC_081566.1, read on the forward strand.
TCTTTCCATGATAAAGAAATGACCCTTGTTGTTTAAGTTTCTTGAAAGGTATCAGCATAGTTTTTCATTCTCCCCTACCTGACTGCAGATAAACTGCAGCATCAGTAAATTCTGTGAACTGGAATGCTTAACTTAGCCACCAAGTAAGTCGGGAATCAGGACTCTCCTTTTCTCCCCTGCCCCAAACTAGACTATGTTGCTATAGAGTGAATTTCAGTGTACTTTCCACATATGCTGATGTATATTTACTTTAGATCTGTATTATTATTAGCTAAGTCCGGTACAGAAAAATCACATGGCCTTGTTCAGGTTTCTCAGAAGTCTGTGCCAGGAGGGGCCATAACCCCAAGCTGGGGATAAAGTTTCAAAAGCCATTAGGTTTTGATATGTTCTCTATGCGTGCCATGTACTTTCTGGCATCCTGAACCGTCAACTTCCCCAAAGGATACAGTGGCCTCCTAAACGAATGAGGAACCCTCTGAGCTGAGGGAGGGACCCCAGAGAGAAGCCAGGTCAGTCCTGAGGTAAAAGGACGCCTGGGTGGCTCAGCTGGTTAAGCGTCTGCCTTTGGCTCAGATCATGATCCCAGCGTCCTGGGATAGAGCCCGGCATCAGGTTCCCTGCTCAGCGAGGACACTGCTTCTCCCTTCCCCTCTGCTGCTCATTCTTCTCTCAAATAAATAAATAAATAAAATCTTTAAAAAAAAAAAAAAAAAAAAAGGAGCCTCCCCCAAGGGAAGGAGAATAAAATCTCCCTCACTCCTCAGGCTAGGTAAACATCAGAGATCACTCCTGTGAAAATTAGACCCCAGTAAGTGAGCCCATATGTATCCTAACCTCAGACCCCTTCTCTTCTCAGACCTTGTAGATGGCCTTGTGCACGGCTCCAAGCTCTGCTCATCAGCAGAATTTTCTCTCGGCCCTTCTTCTTCAGTGCCGGGCCTGCGTGAGACCGTAGTGCAGCTGTCACCAACACGTACGTGCCCACAAACGCCACGCCAGTCCCTCTTTAAAGCATGCCTGTATTTCTTGGCCCTCCTTCGGCGTGTTGTGGAGAACCACCCACATGACCAGGAATGTGAGCTGAGGGAGGGCCCCTGACCCAAGGGTGGGAGGTGCCACAGGGGTCCGAGCTCTCTGCTCTGCAGCCGGTCTGTGCCCGCTATTCCCACTTTGCTCAATCCCGGATGGACCCGTTTGATTCTCTAAAGAATCATTACTGGCCCCACCTGAGCTTATTACTTGGTGCATGTGTCAGGGACCAGCTCAAGGTGAACAGTTATGGACTCATGATGATTTGGTGTCACACGCTCAGGCATTGTTTCCACAGTGATGCAGATGTGACGGAGCCTGGGCTCATCTGGGGAGGCGCTCTGGAGTGAGTGTTGCACATCACGGTGATCCTGCCGTGGGCGGAAATGCTGGGCCTTCCTATCCCTCCTCGGGACTCAGTTTCCCTTGAGAAGGGCATGATTCGGGGGAGACAGCTCTTGGCCCTGAGGTAATCTCCAGGAGCTGATACGAGGCTGCCGACTGACCTACCACACATCCCTCACCCGGTCCCTTCCTCAGCGGAGGTCAGGGAGACGCGCCTCGATGTCTGCCACCCCTCCACGCTGTAAAGTGAGGACAGTAAAATCAGGCCGGTTTACCTCACCCATGCCAAAGGATCAGATAAAACAAGGCAGGTGGAAGAACCGTAAAATGCCAACATTACTGAGGGGGAAATACTGCTACTCTGGTTGTTATTCAGAAATATATTGGCCATGGGCAGGGACTTGAAATGTTTACTTTATTTGGACATCTTTATGATTATGATATTACTTATAAGACACTTTTGCCATAAAACAAAACAAAAAAAAGCAACTTTTAATAATAGCCCTAGGGTTAACAGATGCTAATTAGAAGACATCTGTCTGTTCAGCCTGAAAGCGATCTGCGTGGCAAGGTTTCTGGGGAGTTTTTGTTGTTGTCGCTGTTTTCGGTGGTGATGGCAGTGGAGAGAGTACAGATTTCGCATTTGCACAGGAGCAGTAGTGACAAAACCCTGCATCTCCCACCCCTGCCCAGCAGAATCTGAGCAGCCCTCTTACCAAGGCACTCCCAGGCTTCGGAAACGGTTTTTTGTTTGTTTGTTTGTTTGTTTGTTTGTTTTTTAAATACATCTTTAAAGTTCTTATCTGCATTAGGCATCTCTTCCAGAAATTCTCACCCTTAGAATTGGATTGTAGGTTGAGAAAGAGTGGGGCGGGTGGTTCAAATCACCAAGGTAGCTGTAGGCTGTAGGGAGAAGGAGGAGGACATCCACTTAAAGTAATCCCTGAGCTTCCTTTAGAAAGACGGAATTGTTTGGGGCATACATATCTGCAATTGCATTTTATGATTCAATTATTCAATACCTTCCAGGCAAATCGTCAGCAGGCCCAGAAATGCTCTCAACCTTGCTACCTGCCTCCGGAGGACCTTATTAGCACACCAGGAGGCAAGTCAGATGGTGAACCTCAACGGACCATGATGTTGGAGCCCCAGTCCCAGTCTTCTGATGGCACGTCCCATTCCAAGCTGTCACCCACCCAGCACCACTCTTCACGTTCTCAGCTAGGGAGGAGGTCCCCATCAGGCAAGAGAAGTGGCAGAGGCTTTTTTGGAATCCCAGGCTCCGAAGAGTGATGGCGGTCCGGGGCCCGTATCTGGTGTCTGGCCTTATTTTAGTCTGTTTCTCATTGTTCCTCCAAATTAGACCGAGCCGCCAGTCTAGCTTGAAGAAGTCATCCACGGGGTTCATTAGATGCCTTTTCTAAGGGAGGGCATGTGCCTGGCCCAGTGTTTTTGATGTTACGTCAGACAGAACCAGAGCATCCCAGAATTCTCAGCTCTCAAGGTGTGGACCAGAGGACCAGAGGCGGCGGAAAACAAGGAAGGGTGCTGTCATTGGACATGTGCCTGGGTCGATTTAGGTAGGTCAGAACATTGGGCCTGGGGCCAGTCTTTCCGTGTTGGCTTTGACATGGTGCTTTCAGCAAACCCTGGCAGCGAAGCCCAGCCACTTCTAAGAACGGGGCTCACTGCATCAGGAAACAACACTTGCCGAAGATGGGACAGAAAAAGTTTCTTTCTCTTTTTTTCTTTCTCTCTTTCTTCCCTCCCCCCCGCTCCCTCCACCTCCCTCCATCCATCACTCCTCCATCTCTTCCTTCCTTCTTCCTTCCTCCCTTCCTCTCTCTCTACGTGATGAAACTTTTGGAAGGCTGCTCACTTGGAGCCAATGTCTTCATCCCAGAGCTCACATCGTGCATGTTAGTTCACTCGACTATCAAAGCGCACACGAGCTGCCATGGAGCCCCACCCTGAACCTTCCAGAGAAGTCAGCTCCGGTCTAGGACCCAGACTTTTCCCTTTTCCCCTTAGAACTAGAAGCTCCCTTGTTGCCTCAGGAAAACAGACCACTAGGCCTCCCCTCTCATGTGACCTCCCCAGGCTTCTACAGCAACATCTTAGCATGAGCCAGCACATTGCAGCACGAGCAGAGAAAGCCTGGCCGGATGCCTTTCGCCGCCAGTATTAACTCTTGGGCTCTCTGGGTGCGCGGAGCCATTAGAGTAAAAAGTATCTCAACACACAGCACCACGGCCACCGGCTGTCGCTGGAGCCTCACAGTTGTGTCCTGTGGTCCTTTTGTCCATTACGGGTGAACCGCAAACAGCTGAGAATTGGGACTCTGTTCCAGTGACGTCTCCTGGAACTTGGATGCTTCTCTTTCCCTCATGAGACAGCAGACGAAGGCTGGCAAGCGTTCAAGAACAGACTGTCTCATGAGATTTCCTGTACTTCCTGCTGCTGTTGCTGCTGCTGCCTGGGCCACGTGTCCCCCAGAACGCCTTTCTCATGACAGGTCAGCGTTTCTGCTGCCAGTTGTGGAGAAGCCAGATGTGAGGAGAAGCATAAAAAACAAAAGAGTGAGGAAGAAATATACACTTTACTTTAAAAAAAAATTTTTTTGAGGGGAGGGTGTCGGGGAAAGAGGTGATAACTTGAAAAATGTGCGTGTATGGGGCGCCTGGGTGGCTCAGTCAGTTAAGCATCCAACGCTTGATTTCAGGGTCACGAGATCAAACCCTGCCTTGGGCTCTGAGCTGGGTGTGGAGTCTGCTTAAAATTCTCTCTCCCTTTCCCTTTGCCTCGCTGCCCCTGCTCACAAGCACATTCTCTCTCCCTCTCTCTCAAAAGAAAAAAATATATACACATAGGCTTATAGAAAGTCTGCAAAGAAGGCTCGCCGTGGGCTACCATTGTGGAGTTAGCCACTTGGGTGTGCAGCTCCTTGATCAAATATTTAGAAGGTAGAGTATTGTACCAGTCAAGAGCTGATATCCAAGTTCTTTCCCTGCTTTCAGCCAGCCTTTCCATCACGAAGTCCTGGGCTATTCATTGAGTAGGACTGTCTTATATTCAAAAAGGAATCACCAAGTTCAGGGCAGTAGGCAATGATGACAGCCTGTGATCACCACAGGCAGATGGGCCTGATTGTCACAGAAGGGTAACACTGTAATGTGCAATGGTATGTCCCAGTTCCTGGGAAAGTGCCTGGAACCCAAGAGGCACTCAGTCAATATGTATGGAGTAAGTGACTGGAGACAACTGTGGCTTAGGTTGACTTAGAGAAAGACAGTTATTTTGAAATAAAACGGGTATGCTCTTTTACTGCCTATGGAACCATCTCTGGCCTTCGTCTTCATTCACTACCCTTGAAAGAACCCACAGGTGAATCTCCGGTGCCTCACACCAATCACATAGCCACTCTAAGTACTCACTTCTTCTTCTTTTTTTTTTAGATGACGGTTTGGACAGGGAAGAGCAGGTTGGTTGCCACCCTATGGCAAGGTCCCTGGCCTGTGTGTCCTCCTGAAACCTCAAAGTCTTGTTCAGCCAAGGACTAGAGATGCCCGGAGCCCGTGGTCAGCCTGAGGTAGCTTTGCCACACCTAGTCTCAGCACTGAGCTAAGGGCCTATCTTGGTCAAAACACTCAGAAATACTCACAGCTGTTCTGTGTAACTTTTGTAGGAGATTCCTGAGACTTCCAGGGTTTTTTTTGATACTTGACAGACTTAAAACTGGTCTGTGGCTGGGGCACCTGTGTGGCTCAGTGGGTTAAGCCTCTGCCTTCGGCTTGGGTCATGATCTCAGGATACTGGGATCGAGCCCCACACGGGGAATCTCTGCTCAGCAGGGAGCCTGCTTCCCCCTCTCTCTGCCTGCCTCTCTGCCTGCCTCTCTGCCTACTTGTGATCTCTGTCTGCCAAATAAATAAATAAAATCTTAAAAAAAAAAAAAAAGACTGGTCTGCAGCTTCTTAGATATCTGGGATTTGGAGTAATTCCCCAATTTTATCTCAACCCATCTTGTACTTTTCCAGGTGGCCCAGGTACAAACAAGAGTGGCATTCCTTCCTCTCTTTCTCCTTTCCTTCTTAGAGAGGCGGTTACCTTATAACCATAAATAGTTAAGAAAAGTCTTCAGGTTCCATAAGTATTTATCGAGAACCTATTCTGTGCAAGGTCTCCTTTAAGGATTATAGGGAACAGGTAGTTTTATGTCCTTATAAAACAGTAAGAAAAATTTAGAGAAAAATAATTGGTATGAAACAAACATGTAAACATTCATTTTACTAGGGACAAAAGTAAAATGCTGCAGAAGTTTGGGAGCATAAAACTGTATCCATTTGGGGAAAATTAGAAAAACATGTCATTAATCCTGTGCATAATTTTAAATAGTAGATATAAAAAGGAAGTATATCTGGTAAAAAGTACAAGACAAATAATGTTTTGGGGGTTGGAAATTTTAGTTATGTTTTGAAAATAGCAAGACAGTCTGCTTGGTGTCCATGAACACATGTAAAGGAGCTGTGACAGGCAAGACTAGAAAAAGCATCTGGAATAATTTTGGGGAAAATATGAATGGGGGTAGATGAGTTTGAGCTCAGGACTCCTGGGTGCAGTTGGTCAAGCAGCCAACTCTTGATTTCGGGTCAGATGAGATGGAGCCCCGAATCAGGCTCTGTGTTCAGTGGGAATTGGAGCCTGCTTGAGATTCTCTCCCTCTCCCTCTCCCCATGCTTGTGTGCTCTCCTTCATTCTCTCTCTCAAATAAATAAATAAATCTTTAAAAAATGAGATGGAAGTCAAGAAGTTTATATCAGTTTAAATCAGTTGATTTAGAGTCACAGAAGGTTTTTGAGTAAGGGGTTCTTCTGGGAAGAATTTGGCTTAGAGGGAGTTGAGGCTAGAGGTGGAGAACAGCTTTAAGCACAGATGCCAACGGGCTTGGAGAACAGTAATGAAGCATGGAGTAAGGCGGTGTTTGTGTTCATGGAAAACAGGACCCAGTTTCAAGGGAAATAACAGGTAGAACTTAGCTGTCAGTGGGGCTGAGGGAGGGGAGCAAGAATGATTGAAGAACTGAGACCAAGACCTAGGAAGGTGGCAGAAACCACAAACGTGGGCCACGGGAAGATCAAGACGTGGAAACAATGCGAAAAGCCTCGTTCTTGCTTCCTGCCCCTCTGCTCCCTCTGGTCAACCATCTTGAGGCCAGCTGCCTAGGAGGTCCAGATCTCAGGAGAGTAAGAGCCTCTTTATGTAAGAGGCTGGAATTTTTTACTCTCCTCTTGACCACAATACTTCAAGGAATTTTTTACCCAACAGACCACTTGGATCATACCTTCTGGTTCCTTAACTTCCTTAGGAAAAACCATTGAGAAACAGGTTTTCTAAGTCAGCTGCCAAATGTTCCCAGTAGCATAGACTCCTTATTCCAAGCAGTGAAAATAATCTCCATACCAGGATTTGAATAAAGAGCTCTTAGACTTACTAACATGCATCACAATACTGGGATTACCCTGGTCTACATTGAAAGTAGCAAGTTTTGTTTTTGTTTTTTTTTTTTAATATACAGTCAATCATTATTCATGGGTTCTGTATTTGCAGAATTGCCTACTTGCTAAAATGTATTTGTAATCCAAAAATCAATACCAGCAGCAACACTGTTCCACACATTCACAAACTCATGCAGAATGGAGGAAAACGGGAGTCTCTGGACATACATGTTGCCAGCTGAGGCTGAACGAGCCAATACTCTGCCTTCGTGTTTCAACTCCTACAGCGCAAGCAAGTGTCCTTTCTGCAGTCTACTTACTGCCACATTTTCACATTTTTGTGCTTTTTGTCAATGATTTCATTGTTTAAAGGGTCTCCAAGCATAATGCTGAAGTGCTGTCTGTATTCTTCAGCACAGGAAGGCTATGCTATGCCGCACAAAGAAAATACATATGCTAGATAAGCTTTACTCAGCAAGACTTCTAGGGCTGTTAGCCATGAACTCCACGTTAACAAATCAATAATATATACCGAATAAGGGGCGCCTGGGTGGCTCAGTGGGTTAAGCATCTGCCTTGGACTCAGGTCATGATCTCAGGGTTCTGGGATCAAGACACACATCAGGTTCTCTGCTCAGCAGGGGGCCTGCTTCCCACCCCCACCCCCCCCCCCTGCCTCTCTACCTACTTGTGCTCTCTCTCTCTCTGTCAAATAAGTAAATAAAATTTTTAAAATAATAATAATAATAATAATATATACCAAATGAGGCATTTTTAAATGGAAACTCATATAAAACAGAAGTATGTATTGATTGGTTGATAAAAAGAAGTTGTGACCAGAGGTTCCTATAACCTCACCTTGTATCTCCCCTAGAGCAACGGTTTCGTATTCCTCAGGTCAGTGTTCATGACTTTACAGAACATAAATATTGCAAACACACACCCACATGTGAAAACCCAAGATGCCAGAAGTCAAAGACAGGAGGCATCCTCTGAGTTCAGCTGGATAAGAAAAATCTATGCTGCTCTGAAGACGCCATGAGGGAGACATCACTAATTCCGTCCCCCGACTCGTGTTTATGAATGTATGTACTGCGCACCCACCTTCATGCACAAGTGGATTTGAAGTGACTTACCTGAAAGACAACATAAACCAGAACTAGGTACAATAAAGAAGTGTTAAAGAGAAAGAAAAAGGACACACGGGGTTGGGTGCAAGATGGCACTGGGAACGTCGTTAATACAAAACACGGGCTCCTAGACACTTACCAAAGGTCACAGATCTGGCCCTAAGCTTTTGAGCAGTGGATAAGAAAGGGATTTAAATGAGTGTAGATATCCAGGTCACGGGGTCCATAAGATGAATACGTCTGAGCAGCCCAAGTGTGTTTCTAAGCTCTAGCAGCTTCTCTCTCCACCTAGAAACCCTGATGCACAAGTCCTTCCCAGACTTTCAGTCTCAGCAACTAGCACACTGGTTTCCACTTTGCTCCTTGAACACACCAGGGTCATTCCTGACTCAAGACCTTTGTGCAATGTGTGTTTCCCAGAATGCCCTTTGCTCAAATTGTCGCATGTTCAACTCATTCTTGTCATCCAGGCCTCAGCTCAGCGTATCATTCCAGACAGAAGCTGCTTCTGACTGCCCAGTTGAAAGCTGTCTCTCTGCCCCCTATCTCCAAGGTAGTATTGCTTCACCCTTTGAAAAAAACAAAAACAAAAACAAACAAACAAAAAAACACTACTCACCACATGAAAATTTTTCATCTGTTTGATAATTTGCTTATTGTGTATTTCTTTCATTATTTAAGGTCTGTGAGCACAAGGACCTGGTTTGTACATTCTACAATAGAACCCAGAACTTAGAAGGAGCCTCAGTGAAAACCTGCTAAATAATTAAGCGAGAAGAGGGACCCTGAGCAGTGAGATGGATAAATCCTTAGCAGTATTCCTCCAACAGACACTGCAAGGAGTCTCCAAGGACTCTTCATTAGGGTCAGGTCAGCTCAGAGCAGGGGACAAGGAGAACCCCCGCGAATAACTTTGTCTACACTTCCACCCAGTTCTGCTTCATCTCCACAATCTCTCTTGCTGCAGCCGAAGACCATTATGCCATCTTCAGTAGATTCAGATAATATTTGACTGCCACTGACTGCCTAAGAAAGAGATCATTTTTACAGGTGTGAAAAATGTTATCAACTTGCATTTTTGGAAGGAATTAATAAAGAGGTGACATATTGAACACTTTTTAAAGAAAACATTCATTATTACTTCATAGGCACATTGACATAGTTGCTAATACAAATAAATATCTTCTGGACATATTCAGGTTATTCAAACAAAACATTAGGGATTAACTCATAAACTGTTATGTGTAAATTTGTGTTTGCTAAAGTGACTGACTAGGGTATACTCTAGCAAGCATTAACACCTATTTCACCAAATCCAATATAGCATTGATTTTAAGCTCACATGTCCTTAATTTTTAAAAAGTCCATAAATTATCATTGTAAGACTCAATTTCGGGATGTGGCTCAGAATCTGTGAAACATGGCAAGAACTATTATTTGTTAAAGATTATGATTCAGGCACGGTGCTAACCCTTTTATGTACATACTCTTTTTTATTCTCTGCAAAATACAAGAGAATAGATGCTTTTATGATCCCCTTCTACAGATGATGAAGCCAAGACTTGTTACCCCATGCAGAACACTGATACATAGCCAAGAGTCAGAGTAAGCTCAGAATTGTCTGACCTGGAACCTGAGCTCTAAGCTACTACATTAAAATACCTTTTGTGGTCTTATTTCTTAGACCAGGCATGTGGAACTTTCTAGGGAGGCTACTTGTCTACCAAAAGAATCAATGAGTCAGTCTAACAATAAATACAAATAAAAAGCAAACTGATTTAGTTTCTTTCCCTCTAAGAATGAAATTTATAAAGCCCTAAACAAGTGTGTTTTTTTAAAAATTAAGAACATGAAAATATATTCATCCCAGCAGAGGCATTCCAGAAACTACTCTGAGCTGTGGCGCTGATTATTAGAACAATACATTGAGAGAAATGGACCCAGTGAGGCCCAGGACCAATTTACCCATTGTTCACAGACAGTAAAAATGCAATGTTTATTTATTTTTTAAAAGATTTTTAAAATATATTTATTTGACAGAGAGAGAGAGAAATCACAAGTAGACATAGAGGCAGGCATAGGGCAAGGGGGAATCAGGCTCTCTGCTGAGCAGAGGGCCCAATGCGGGGCTTGATCCCAGGACCCTGAGATCATGACCTGAGCCAAAGGCAGAGGCCCAACCCACTGAGCCACCCAGGCACCCCACAAATGCAATTTTTAGACCCAGTTTCTCGGAATATGAAAATTCCTTAATGGTAATATTCTCCCCAAGTGAGAGGAAACTATATTTAAAGGCAGCTAAGAATCTCTCATCTTTTTATTGTTCACAAATAGGTAAGGTTAGGTAAGGATGGTGCTACCTTAACACAAATAGAAAATATGGACAAGGAATTCAAGGAACAAACAGGATCATAGAGGAGGAGAGAAAAAATAAAACAAGATGAAATCAGAGAGGGAGACAAACCATAAGAGACTCTTAATCACAGGAAACAAACTGAGGGTTGCTGGGGGAAGCCGGGGTGTGGACATTAAGGAGGACATGTGATGTAATGAACACTGGGCATTACATAAGGCTGATGAATCACTGACTACTACCTCTGAAACCAATAATACATTATATTTTAGTTAATTAAATTTAAATTTTAAAAATAACATAAAAAATGAAGTCCAGTTTGTCTGATAAAAAAAGAAAAGGAAAAGATGGACATGATGAAAAATCACAAGTCTCATTTTTTTTTTCTGAAAACAGAACTTCTCTAAATTCTTTTCTTGCACACAAAATTGAGAAGGCAATAAAAGAAGTGTTTATCTAGACTTACTTTTGATCAACAAGTAAGGAGTCACCAGGATCAAAAAGATGAGAAAAATTTTAGGAAAAATAACCATGAACATCCAAATAAGTAAATGTTTCATATTCCCAGCTCCTGGGGTGTGTGGGGGGGGGGGGGGTGCAAATTAAAGGTCAGAGTCGCAAAAAGATCACTGGTCCCATGGTCCAGAAACTGATTCAACAAAATTGAGCACATGTCATATGCTAAGCATGTTCCATGGCTAGAATACCACATTGAATAAAGCAAGCTCCTGTCCGTGTGAAACGTACAGTAGAGACGGGGAGGGAGGAACAAAAAGCAAATATACACATAAATATATAATAAAATGTCAAGTAGTGATAAGTGTTATTAAAAACTAGAGTAAGTTCTTTGGACAAATGACTGATTCTACAACTGGGGCAGGAAATACACAAGATAAGCTTGAAACAATCTTTCAGTGCCAGAAAGTAAGGAAGTGCTCAAAAATAAAAACAAAAACAAAAACAAAGAAACCCCACAATAATGGGAGTTTGCCAAAGAGACATGAGAGTAGAATGAAAGTACTTCCAATGGCCCAAACAGGAATAATTTTAAGAACCACATAAGGTAGTACTGAAGTATAACCCAACTTGTAAAATACATATCTTTGAGTCCATAGTAAGTAAATGATTGAAAGAGAAAGATAAATCTCCCATGCAGAAGAATTCTAAGTCATTTCTGTGAATGATTCTCCCTAGAGGAAGTGGAACATAATGGTCACCGTTAAGAGCGGGCTGTGCCTAATGATTTCCTTCAAAAGGCACAAGGCAGAACAGGGTAGTGTGCACTCTGGAGCTGGCCTGCTTGAGGTTTCCTCCTGGTACTTCCATTCACCAGCTATATGACCTTGGGAAAGTCACTTATCCTCACTCTGATGGAAATTCCTCATCTATAAGATGCAAATCCTACTAGAACCTGCCTCAGGTAGTCATTATAAGAGTTAGATGAGTTGATGTATGTGAAGCACTTAGATTCCTTGGCTTATAGTAAGTTCTATATAAATAGGAATTTAGTTCTTATTATATGGAAAGCCACTGGAGGTACTAAGCAGAAGGGTGCTAATGGCTTGTATTACGTCTCTAGGGGATCTCTCTATGCTCTCTGGAGAGAATAGGTTTGAGGGTAGCAAGAGTAGGTGTGAGAGGTCAGGGCTGGAGGGCAGAGTGATGGCAGCTTACATCAAGGTGGTCATAGTGGGAGTGATAAGAAATAGCTTCAGGGTAAATTTTGAAAGTAAAATTGACAAGATTTACTAATAAATTGGAAATAAGATGTCGGTGAAGGGGAGAAGGAACCATGCCTCCAAGAATTTTAGTTTGAGTAATCAGGTGAGTAATCATATCATGTACTGATGTGGGGAACCCTGAGGGAAGTGTGTTCATTTGGGTGGTTATTTGTCAGAATTATTAAGAAACGTTGAGAGGGGGTGCCTGGGTGGCTTGGTCAGTTGAGTGTCTGCCTTTGGCTCAGGTCATGATCCCAGGCTTCCTGGGATCAAGTCCCAAGTTGGGCTCCCTTCTTGGCGGGGAGCCTGCTTCTCCTTCTCCCTTTGCCCCTCGCCCTCACTCATGTTCTCACTCACTCTGCTCTCTGTCTCTTAAATAAATAAATAAATAGTCTTAAAAAAATAAAGAAACATTGAGAGGAATGTTCTGATGAAATGAGAAGGTCTCAAAAATTCAATTCAACTCTGGTTGAATTGAATCACAAATGATACCAATAAGGGTGAAAGAGAACACCATCTGAAGACACTTAGGTAGTTATAGGGTTTGTTATTTAATGAACTCAGAGGATTTTTGAAAATTAAAAAAATTTTCGACAAGGGGGTGCCTGGGTGGCTCAGTCAGTTAAGCATGGGACTCCTGGTTTCAGTTCAGGTCATAGTCTCATGGTTGTGAGATCGAGCCCTGAGTTGGGCTCCATGCTGGGAGTGGAGACTACTTGCGATTGTTGCTCTCTCCCCCTTTCTGTCTGCCCCTCCTCTCCCTCTTAAAAAAAAAAAAAAAATTGATGGAATGGCATCGTACTACACCCACACATGGTACCAATGTCAATTTCCTGGTTTTGATATTATATTACAATTAAGAAAAGTATAACCATTGAGGGTAACTGGAAGAAGCGTACTTAGGACTTCCCCATACTACCTTTGTTAACTTCCTGAGAATCTACCATTATTCCAAAATGAAAAGCTTAAATAATTACTCTTGTTCAGGAGAAGGAATAATGGTACATATTCTAGAGTTTTTAGGTAACCACAAGCTGCTGTGAGTCATTCCTGTGATGCAGTTGACAAACTAATGTTGGTGTGACCAGGATTAATGGAAGCGTAACATTGCCAAGAGCGACTATAGAAACCCCCCCTTCGTTTTGCTCAGGTCAACCCACAGCTGAGGTGGCAAAATCAACTCTGGACGCCCATTTCCAGATTAATGAGCACACTTAATGACAGCTAGACAGCACACCCAGAACCAGGCAGCCCTGTCATATGAAACATAGCTGAAGGAGGAGAAGATATTTAGCCAAGAAAACTGCAGGCTTCCATGAGACATAACAGCTGTCTTCAAATACGCAACAGATCGTCGTTGATAATCAAATTTAGATGAGTCTTTGACATCCCTTCAGAGGCAATAAACTTACCCTTGATTTTCACAAAATGCCAGAAGTATTTTTAAAGAGTGCTTAGAGAAGCCATTTTACCAACATTAAAATCTCTGATATTTATTTATATTTTTAATAAATTGTGTCATTTCGTTTCGGCTATACAATACGGTGATTCAGCAAGTCCGTATATTACTCAGTGCTTAGCATGGTAAGTGTAATCTTAATCTCCTTTACCTACTCCGCACATCCTCCCACCCACCCCTCTGGTAACCATCTGCTCTCTATCATTAGGAGTCTGATGTTTGGGGGTTGTCTCTTTTTTCCCCTTTTGTTTGTTTTGTCTCTGGAATTCCACATATGAGTGAAGTCATATGGTATTTGTCTTTCTCTGACTGGCTCATTTCACTTAACACTAGCACTAGCTCCATCCATGTTGTTACAATAGCAAGATTCCATTCTTTTTTTATGGCCAAATAATATTCCTATGTGTGCATGTTCATGTGTGTGTGCGCGCACGTGCTCGAGTGTGCATACGCACGTGTGTATACCATATCTTCTTTATCCGATAGAACCTTGGGCTGCCTCCATATCCTGGCTATTGTAAATAATGCTACAATAAGCGTAAGGGTGCACATATCCCTTCAAACTAGAGTTTTCATATTCTTTGGGTAAACAAATTTCCGATTTTTAAAACAACGGAAGCAAAATAAATCTGGAACATCAAAATGTTCTCCCAACTGAACCTTCAGTGTTATTTTGTTTGGTTTGAAAATGAGTCACTGATTTTAAGGAGCCTGCCACTTTCAACCGTCTCCTCCTGCAGTTGTCTCAAGAGCTATTAAGATACAAGATTTGTGATTTGGACTTAGAGATCAGAAATCTGTTGGGGTGCCTGGGTGGCTCAGTGGTTTAAGGCCTCTGCCTTCGGCTCAGGACATGATCCCAGGGTCCTGGGATCGAGCCCCACATCGGGCTCTCTGCTCAGCAGGGAGCCTGCTTCCTCCTCTCTCTCTCTCTGCCTGCCTCTCTGCCTACTTCTCATCTCTCTGTCCTGTCAAATAAATAAATAAATAAAATATTAAAAAAAAAAAAAAAAGAAAGAAATCTGTCAACCTTTCAGACAGGACCAAGAAGTTTTAAATATTCGCCTTGACTAGTAAGGAAGGGTCGCAGTACCTTTCCTATGTCCCCTTGTTCACGGATAGAAAGGAAGATGATAGCAATGCCGGAAGGTCAATGTTACGACTCTCAATATTAAATTAATACTGATTGTAGCCTCTTAACTTTGTAACACTGCAGTGAAGGTTAGACCAAAATTTAAAAACAAAGAAATTACTTGGCACTTTTCTATAAGAAAAGGCTAGAAAAAGGTCAAGAATAAAATCCAGTGAAAAGAACCTTGCAGACACCGACTTTCATATCCTGGTCATGATGGAGTCCTTCCCTGAGCAGTCTCACTGCTGTGCCTACTCAGTTTGCTGAGGAACTTTTCTGTTTATAACCTAGCAGAGATGAACATACTGCTTTGGCCAAAAGGGGCGAACAAAATGCTGAACGGTATTATGAAACAAAAACAAAACAAAAAATACTATTCTTTTTTTCAAACAAAACCAAACTCCTGGTGTGCCTGGAATAGAGAGGGCATGGGGTTCTGGCTGCTAGCACCCAGGGAAGAGGACTGGAGGAAAGAATGAAGCCAGGAAGAGGTTTTGCACACTTAGGATGTGCCCAGCTTTTTACTGAAGGGGACTGTGCTAAGGGGTCATTATTTGCACTATTTCCTGTGAAGTTCACAGACACCCTATGAAGTGAGGTCATACTACTATTCTCATTTTACAGATAAAGATGAGGGCTTGGAGAGATTAATTAACTTGCTCAAGGACACCTAACTAGAAAGTGACAGGGGTGGGATTCAACCACAGTGATCCATCCAGTGACCACTGAACATAAATCTTTAGTGTTGAGCCCATGCTCCCCATCTTCCTCTAAAGAATCAGGGGTTCAGAAAGCTGAGGAGATTTGCCCAAAGCTGGATTGTGGCTGAACTGAGGCTTGAACCAAGGTCTCCTGACTTCCATTCAGGATCTTCCTGCTGTGCCCTGGGACCACTCCGTCTGGAATCTTAAGAGTTGAGCAGAGATATCATCAAACTTTGAAACTCACAAAGGACATGAAGAGAGTAAATACAATCTTTTAAAACCCAATCGTATAAAAGCACTAGGACAAGGAACCATTCTGGAAGCTTGAGAGAGAAACATATAAAACAAGAGAAAGAAGTGCTACCATATATATACAGCAATGAACTTGTAGAACTCATTGGCCCTAGCAAGCAATAAAACCTGAGAACAGGCATCCAAAGAAAATATTAGGCTTTAGTTTAATCCGTTTATTTAACACCCTGCCTCCTAGGTACCTTTTATGGGCTGAATTGCGTCCCCCACCGCCACCCCAAACTTTACACATTGAAGCACTAACTAACCCCCATGATCTCAGAATGTGACTGCATTTGGAGATAGGGCCTTTAGAGGGATGATTAAGTTCAAAAGAGACCGTTAGGGTAAGCCCTAATCCAGCCCAACTGGTGTCCTTATAAAGAGAGATTAGGACACACACAAAAACACCAAGGGCATGTGTGTCCAGAGGAAAGACCTTGTGAGGACAAAGCAAGATGGCAGCCATCCATAAGCCAAGAAGAGAGATTTCCGGAGGAAAGAATCATACCAACACCTTGATCCTGGACTTCCAGTCTCAAGAACTGTGAGAAATAAATTTCTGTTGTTTGAGACACCTGGTCTGTGGCACTTTGTGTTGGCAGCCCTAGCAAACCAACATAACGCTTTGCAAACATGCATTTGCTAATTACTGCAACAGCCTTTTGATGTAGAAACTATGATCCCCATAATACAAATGAAGAACCCGAGGCTTAGAGAGTTTATGTAATTTTATCCGTGCCACTCACTAGTAAGTAGCAGAGCTGGGATCCACTTGTGAGTCACAGAACCCCAGTGGATTAGGAAAGACGTGAGGGTCCTGCCTCCAACCTTAGCAGGTGGACTTCAAGAAAGACTCCTCCATTTCGCTCGGTGCTTCTGGACCATGTGGATGGAGGCCACAAGCTAATATGACAATTTGTGTGGGCTTATGAAATGTTAAGGAAATCACCTTCGAATAACACACATTATAAAAGGTCAGAGGGGCACCTGGGTGGCTCAGTGGGTTGAGCCTCTGCCTTTGGCTGAGGTCATGATCTCAGGGTCCTGGGATCGAGCCCCACATTGGGCTCTCTGCTTAGCGGGGAGCCTGCTTCCCCCCACCCACCTCTGCCTGCCTCTCTGCCTGCTTGTGATCTCTCTCTCTGTCAAATAAATGAATAAAATCTGTAAAAAAGAAAAATAAAAAAGTAACTAAATAAAAGGTCAGAGCGCTGGATTGGGCACCAGAGCACCTGAGGTCAAATCCATTCCCCGGGGCTTTTCCGAGGCCCAGGTATTCTTGTGCAACTCAATCTCTACATCTGTTTTTTAAGCTGTGAAAAAGAAATAACATCTGCCTCCTGCTTTTTGGTGTTTCTTTAACTGCATTCACATTGTAGACTCACGCTGCTGCAGTAGAGCTCTCTTAACTATCACTAACACAGCAGGTTCCTCGCATATCCTTGGCCGTTAAAACATGCACAGGGAATGAAATGGAAGCTCTCAGCAGACTGTGCAAACATAAAGCACCCTTGCTGATACAGGGGAATATCACGATTTCTTTTTTTCAAGCCCTGGTAACCTCAAAGGGGAAAGCTGATGAGTCAGAAACAAAAGCCAGGGGACCAGGTAGCTCCCAGGAAGATGACAGAAGAGAGAACCGCTCCCAAGGAATAAGACGTAGGCCCTGACCTGATGGCTTGAACCCTTCACTTTCTCCTCTTCCATGTCTGAGAGACAGCTGTGTCCATGTCACCTTCATCTGTCATCTACCGCCTTTGCCCCGAGTCCTTAAGATCAGCCAGTCTGTACAAAGGAGCAGGAGGGAGCTCTATAAACTTGAATGGAAGCCTTTGTTCATGTCCTTTACTGGAGGCCACCCTGAATCCCTTTCCCAAGAGCTATAATGGGTCCCTAGGCGGGGAGAGCCTACCTTGCCTTGCTGGCCTGCCAATTTGCCAGGGGAGGAGAAATGTTACACCCAGAATAAATACGTGCCAGACCTTTTCCCACTGATTCCGAGGGTGTGGGATGAGCTCCCAGCACCCAGCACTCTAACCGTTCTGCCATAAACAAGAGCGGAATCGTACATCTGCTTCTTTGTTTATTCACCAATTCATTCATTCATCAAATATTTATTGAGTGCCTTCTATGTGCAAGCACTGATGCAGGTGCCAGGGGTACAGCAGAGACAAAACCCTGCCCTCATGCAGCTTGCTTCACCGCGGGGAGGAGGCAATAAGCAAAATAAATAAGCGTAAGATGAAACCTGTTAGGTAAGATGTGTTATGGAGAAAAATAAGCTAAGAAAGGAGATTAGGAAATGCTGAGATAAAGTCCTAAAGATGAGAGTGTAAGATAAGCAAAAACCAGAGAGAAAAACAGTTCAGGGAGAGGCCCGGGAGTATAACTGGAAGATTCTAGAAACAAACAGAGGTCAGTAAAGCTGAAGCAGAGTTAGCAGGGTGACAAGTCACAGGGCTAACAGGAGACCATATTTAGAGCACTCAACAGGCCACCCTAAGAACTTCGGCTTCTACTCTGAGAAAGAAGGCGAGTCGTTTGGGGATTCTGAACAGAGGGGCAGCCTGACCTAAATGAGTTTTATAGGATCCCTCTGACAGCTGTGTTTAGAACTGAGTAGATGGCCTGGGGGGAGCACAGAGGCACAAGCAGAGCAGTCAGGGACAGTCGTAATGATTGAGGCGAGAACTAATGATGGCTCGCAGCAGGGAGATACCCCGTTGAGGCGGGGAGAAGCCGCTGGGTTCTGGGGAACTTTCTGACTGAAGGAGCAGTCAGCAGGATTCGCCAACAGCCCTCTTGTGGGATGTGAGAGCAGGAAAAGAGTCAGGGAAGGATGAAGCTGGCATTAACCACGGCAACGCAAATCTGGAGGGTGAGGACATCAGTTTCTCATTCAGGGGATGTGGCTCTGGATATGCCTTTTGATACCCAGTTGGAGATGACACGGGCGCAGTTGGGTGTGCCAGGCGCGATGCAGGGAGTAGGTCTGTGCTCAAGACGGACACTGGGAATGGTCAGTATCTAGAGGGCACAAACGGGCATTCGACTAGATGAGAACCGTGAAGGCGAGCAGGGACAGCAGAGATGCAGCCCACGGGCTGAGGGGAGGCCAGCAGCCCTGGACATGGGAGTGAGAGGACCCAGGGGTGAGATTGCAGGAAAGCCAGGAGGATGCGGCTCCTTCCTTGCCCGGCTGTTCTCCCTCCAACGCTCCTTTTTCTGTCCTGTTCTCATTCCACCTCCCAACCTTATGCTTGGGGGAGCAAAGAAGCTTTCCATCAAAGTGCATGACCTAAGATAGGTGTTTACCAGGTAAACACTACCCTTCTTGTTGTGTGGTCCTTTTTAAAAGGCGCCCAGATCTCCGTGCAGTGCATCGTTACAGTATGTAGATCAGCAAGAACAGCCAGTTGCTCAGCGGGCTGCCTGCCCAGCAGAGTGAGAGATACTCTCTTCACTGTTGCTGTTGTTATTGTTCAGGAGGGCTGTAGCGCTCGCCGCGCCCTCCCTCCTTCCTTCTCCCACTCCCCACCCCCTGTATCGGAGGGCAGTGAATGCTCACATCATTTCACTTTGGTCCAGCTGCCAGGCTGGGGAACAGATGTTGCATTGTTAGCACAGAGAAGAAAACAACCCGCCCCACTCCTCTGTGTCCTCCTGCCTCTCCCCTCCATCCCCATTTTAGCCCCCTGGTGAAAACGGGCAAACAGTGTGGGGGAGAAGAGAGGATAGGGCTCCAGTGAGTAATGCCATCCTCCCCAGCCAAGGTTGAGCCCTAACCGGAGGTGCACAGAGCGTTCTCCCCAGCCCTGTTTACAGCAGACACGGGGTCAGTCAGCTGAGAGGGCTGGCTCGTGGCTGGTGACGTGAGGATGCTCTCTCTGAGAGGAGCATTGAGAGACGGAAGACAATGGCCCTCTTCTGTGTGTGGCCCAGGAATGACTCTACCTGCATTTTATGAGCAAGAGCTATGACCCAAAGACATCAGGGCAATCCTAAGGGCAGAAAGAAATGGTGTCTTGGCTGGGGTCTATCTTGGTTTGATTATTCCTCCTTTGAAAGCTTCTAAGAGATGGGGGTGGGGTGGTCATTTCTTCTCTGGAGACCATAGGTTTAGATTCTTCTGCCTTTTCTTTCACTTCTCATGCAGACCCTTTCCTCAGATGGGGAGGGGTGGTGGAGGCAGTGGAGGGAGCACTGGAAGTCTGGTGTGAAGGTTGGAAGTGAAGCCGTACATGGAGATAAGGAGGCCAAGTGAGAAGCAGAGTGTGCAAGGTCTTGCCAGCTAGCCTAAGTACTTGCAACTTCCCTTGAAGTTATTCAGTGGCAATAGAAAGATTTTAGCAAGGAAGGCTACAAGGGAAGGAAGAGCGAGTTGGTTTTTTTTTTAAGTTAATGTTTTTTTCATTTAAATTCAATTAATTAACATACAGTGTATTATAAGTTTCAGAGGTAGAGTTCAGTGATTCATCAGTTGTATAGAACACCCAGGGCTCGTCACACCTATGCCCTCCTTATTGCCCATCCCCCAGTGACCCCATCCCCCACCCTTTCTCTCCAGCAGCCCTCAGTTTGTTTCCTATGGTTAAGAGTCTCTTATGGTTTGTCTCCCTCTCTAATTGTATCTTCTTTTATTTTTTCCTCTCTTCCTCTATGTCCTTCTGTTTTGTTTCTTAAATTCTGTGTATGAATGAAATCATTTGATAATTGTCTTTCTATGATCGACGCATTTCACTTAGCACAATACCCTCTAGTTCTATCCATGTCATTGCAAATGGCAAGATTTTGTTTTTTGATGGCTAAGTAGTATATATACTACTTAGTATAAGTATACATACTACTTAGCCATCAAAAATGAATGAGATATATATATCTATAGGTATATATATCTCACATCATCTTTATCCATTCATCTGTTGGTGGACATCTGGGCTCTTTCCACAGTTTGGCTATTGTGGACATTGCTGCTATAAACTTTAGGATCACTACATTTGTACCTTTGGGGTAAATACCCAGTAGTACCATTGCTGGGTCACATGGTAGTTCTATTTTTAACTTTTTGAGGAACCTCCATACTGTTTTCCAGAGTGGCTGCACCATCTTGCATTCCCACCAGCAGTGTAAGAGGGTTCCCCTTTCTCCACATCCTCTCCAACATTTGTTGTTTCCTGAGTTGTTAATATTAGCCATTCTGACTGGTGTGAGGTGGTATCTCACTGTGGTCTTGATTCATATTGAAGGGAAAGCTAGTTAAAGGCTGCTATAACAATCCAACTAGTAGACAGCAAAAGCCCCAAAATAACATGAGAGATAGCTCAATTGTTGAGACAAAATCAACAGAGCTTAGGAACCAACTGGGCATGGAGGGGAAATAGCTAATGATGGCCAGAGCTCTTGCAAGAACTTAAGGGTTCTAAGCCCTGAAAAAGTTATGCCTGCCTCCTGTGCACATCATTCAAAAAAAAAAGTAATATCTAGCCATAAAATAGGTGTAAGGAATTCTAAAAAGCTTCTGTTTTTTCTAGGATGGCTGCTTTGCTATACTTTGCTCAGTCGGTTAAGCATCTGTCTTCAGCTCAGGTCATGATCCCGGGGTCCTGGGATCGAGCCCCGAATCAGGCTCTCTGCTCAGCAGGAAGCCTGCTTCTTCCTCTCCCACTCCCCCTGCTTGTGTTCCCTCTCTCGCTGTCTCTCTCTCTCTCTTGCTGTGTCAAATAAATAAATAAAATATTAAATATAAATAAATAAATAAATTCTTTGATATTAAATTTTTGCCACCCTGGTTTTGTTTTCTTGGTGTTTCAACTGTGTATGTTTTTATGCTTATTGGATAATCCAATACTGGGAGAGAGTAGCAGAATTTACGTGTGGTCCACTAGATGGATGACATGACTTTCACAGAGGGGAACGCAGGAAGAGGAGCAGTGGGAGATGGAGTGGGAATGATGAGCTCAGCCTTGGACGTGTGAGTGTCAAGTATCAATGGAGACAGACACTGCCAGAGGGCAGCTGATTAGATGGGTCTGGAGCGGAGATGGTAGAACTGGGTATCATCAGCACTCATGGGTGGAGGGGGTGGGGCCAGAGTCATGGGAGAGGATAAGGTCATCCAGGGTGAATGTGGAGGAGAGGGGAGACAGCCTGCAATGAAACCTGCAGACAGTTGGCACGTGAGGGATTATGCGGGAAAAGGAGGCTGCTGAGGAGTTATCTAGGAAGACCCAAGGAAATTCAAGAAAAAGGGGAGCCCCAAAGACTAAGGAGCAAATGAGTTTCAAGAAGGAGAAAATAATCAACAACATCAAATGCTCTAGACCCATCCAAGTCAGATAAGAGAATGGGCAGAGCATCAACGCACACTCCATCAGAGAGGTCCCTAGGGGCCTTGTTACAGACAGCAATTTCTGGGGAGTCGTATATGTGGAAGGATGAGTGAGAAGCAGATGAGAAGATAACAAAGAGGCAGAGAGTTTGCACTATTAGTGGTAGTATAAAGGAATGGAAGGCTGAGGGATGGTTTTATGTAAGCATGGTAGAGAACACACTATATCTCACTTATACCTGCCAGGCAAAATATCAAGACATACTAGATTTGGGGGAAGGTGAGGGGGTTTTAATACATAAGTAAGTTTTAGGGGAATAATTCTGCTTGTATTACCTATAGGCTACAGTGAGGCTTTAACCCACTGAGTCTATAACCCACTGAGTTATAGACTCAGTGGGTTAAAGCCTCTGCCTTCGGCTCAGGTAATGGTCCCAGGGTCCTGGGATCGAGCCCCACATCAGACTCTCTGCTCAGCAGGGAGCCTGCTTTCTCCTCTCTCTCTCTCTCTGCCTGCCTCTCTGCCTACTTGTGCTCTCTCTCTGTCAAATAAATAAATAAAATCTTAAAAAAAAAAAAAAAAAGAGGTGGTGTGGACAGTGCCTCCAGCCCCTTGGTAGTGTCAAGCCTCAATGAATATTCCTTTTAAAAAAGGCTTTAACCCACTTAGTCAGCTGAGGCAATAATTTTGCTTGACTTGGATGCGGTATTCTGGAAAGTTGGACGAGCACCTCTCAGGCACCTACTCTGCATGCTGGTTCACGTACTAGCTGCTGTGGGGAATTCAGAAACAAGGAGCTCAAGACGCTCTTCATGTCTTGAAAAGAATACTTATATCAGAGGCTGCAGATCTACAATGTGAAACACCCAGGGTGTGTGTGCTATGCAGTGTTTTTGTAAAGTTGAGCCATCATTGTTTTTTTTTAAAGATCATATAAAAATCTGGATATCTGGCTCTTGTTGAAAAACTGGAAGATCTACGCCCCTTGACCTGCATTCCTGACAGGCAGCAATTGACTGGGACAAAGGTCCAGCTGCCAGTTCCTGAGAGCACCCATTCTCCCCTTCACTCCTGTCCTTGGAGCTCTGTAGAGCAGACTCACAGAGAAGACTGCATTTACATTAACTGCCTCGTGCTTGGGAAGCATGTATGCTTGTGACCACAGCTGGGGACAATCTAAGTCATGAATTACTACATGCTAGAATGTGTGATGCTGACAGCTGTGCTTAGGTATTCAGGGAAAGGAGAAATCAGTGGAACTCCATAGTTGAATATAGCTTCTTAGACTTGGCCTTGACGAGTAGGTAGGATAACGATACATGGTTGGGTGGATAAATGAATAAATAGAAGAAAGAGAGAAAAGCACTCCCGCTGGATTCTGGAATGGATTTAAGGCACTTGTACAGCAGGTGATGGCTGGAATTGAAGAAACACAGATCTAGCACTTTTTGCTTAAAATCTGAAAATTCCTTATTTTCAGAGCAGGGAAAAGACATTTCGACTTATTTGCAGACAGTGTTATCTGTAATTTCTCTATTTGCCCATAACTGTCCTGTTGCAGACAACTTCCTAGTCAACAGCAGTAATCCTATAGTGATAGTGCAAGAAGCTGCTCCCTTGAAAGTCAAAAACAAAGATCATATAACACGAGGATTTTATATCGATACAAGAGCCTCACTGTTGCTTGCACAAGTGCATCAATCTCAGTTCCCTGGGTAGTCATCATACCCGTGTCATCTTTCTTTTCATCTTTCCCGGCTGATTGTTTGTGCCCATCTCCAAAAAGGGTGTCCTTTGGGCTCAGTGAGCTAAAGTTCCAACCTCACATGTTTTGGAAAGCATCTGGAATTATCTCAAAGGGGTAACCACTGATTAATCCCTTTGATGATTTCTAAAGTTCAAGAATGAAACACAGTCTCCCTAAATGAAGGAGGGGAAAGCGCTGAACTTTTTACCATACTAATTCACTGCTCCCTGTTTTAGGGACCTGGCCTTTGCACTGTAATTCCTGTCTTCCAAATACAGCCAGCTGTGTGTGAAAAGGCCCAGTTGCCACTAGATGACCCTAAAGTGTAATCCACTACAAATTTCATCCTTAAATAGGAACTGACAAGTAAAAAACATCAGTACTGAAGAAAACCTTTCCAGACAAAAGATGGAGATAATAAGAAACAGTAACAAAACAACCTGGAGGAAGCAGAGGCAATTCAGAAAGCAGCAAACTGCTGTGAATATGTAATTAGTATCTTCAGAGAGGTAGGATACAGGTTATATCCATAAAACAAGAATAAGTTACAGAAACAACAAAAGGAGCCATGAGAATAAGAATAAATGGTTTAGGAGCACCTGGGTGGCTCAGTGGGTTGAGCCACTGCTTTCCGCTCACTGCTTTCCGCTCGGATCATGGTCTCAGTGTCCTGGGATCGAGCCCCGCACCAGGCTCTCAGCTCAGCGGGGAGCCTGTTTCCCCCTCCACCTCTGCCTGCCTCTCTGCCTACTTGTGATCTCTCCCTCTGTTTCTGTCAAATACATAAATTAAAAAAAAAATCTTTAAAAAAAAAAAGAAAGTATTTCTTAAAAAAAAAAAAAGAAGAAATAGTTTATTGCAGAAGTTTATTGTAAAGATAAATTTTGTTATTGTAAAGTTACAATAAACCCAGTGGAAAATGTAAAAAGCAGTTGAAGAAAACTCCCAAAGTGTAAAAAAAAAAAAAAAAAAAAAAAAGTTGAAGAAACTTCCCAAAAGATATAAAAATGTGTAAAGGAATGGCTAAGTAGATTAAAAATCAGAGAATTGTTCCAGGGAGTTATTTTCTGACCAATGATATTCCAGAAAGGGGGCGGGGGGTAGCAACTGAGAAAAATAATAGAGAAAACATTATTAAAAAATATAAGAAATTGAAGAACACAAAGTTCTAAACTAAAGGGGCCCAGCAAGTGCCCAACATAATAAATTTTAAAAGGTCTACACTAACATATATAGTCATGGAATTTTAACATACAATGGAAAAACAGAAACTTCTGGAAGAAAAATATCTTACAAAGAAATGAGGAATGAGAGTAGCAGCAGACTTCTCAACATCAGCCCTAGAAGCTAATAGGCAAAAAAAAAAAAAAAAAACAAAAACCATTTTTTGAAGGAAAGTTATTTTTATGTCTTCCCAACTAAATGTCCCAAAGAATGTGAGCACCGACTACAGACATTTTTATACAAGCAAGATTTCAAAATACTACCTACAGAGACACCTTGTCAGAGAATTGTTTGGGACTGTGCCCCAACAAAACAAGGTATACACTGACACGGGAGAAGGCATGGGATCCAGGAGATAGGAGGTGCAACCTACAAGAAAGAGGATCAAATTCCCAAGGTGACTATGAAATGAGGTCCCATGTGGACACTTTTACAGTGGATCAGGAAAACAAGCCAAAGAGGAGCTGGAGGCTGAGGCTCCTGGAGAAAGGTCTGCAGGGGGAAAAAAAGAAATGGAGGCGGCTTCAAGATAAATGAGAAATTATCTCCATCCCCCACAGACACTGGTTTTGACCCTGTGGAGATTGGTATAGAGAGGATGTAGAATGGTGTTAGGGAAATTTAGCCATAGATACAGAGATAATAAACAAAAGAAGAAAGAGGAAGAAGGGGGTGGGGAAGAAGAAGCAGGCAATCATGAATTACTAGGATAAAACAAGAGGTTGGAAATTATAATCTACTACTTGGCTTAGCACAAGCCATCTTTCAGTGATCATAATAATCTAAACACAGATTGTAGTTCTAATTCCCTGTTGGAGGAAGTGGAAGCACTGGAGGAAAAAATGCGAGCATAAGAGATCTAAAACCTCATGTGTGCTAAAATTCTAAAAATGATGTCAAATTATTAATCAGGTATGAGCATATTGTTTAAAAATATGGACTCACATATGATAAGAAGGTACCAAAAGACCTGAAATGCGGTCACCTTTTGGGGGAGCAAGATATGGGGGAGGTGGCCGGCAGGCTACTGGACTACTGTGTTGGTAAGTGTTTATAGCCTAGTTGACTTGTTTCAACTCAAAGCTTATATCACTTTGATTAAAATGTAAATTAACGTACTGTCAGAAATAAGTAGGAGTCCCCAAACAGTTGTAGAATAACTATTCCCTTACCAAGGTGAATACTTGGAAAGACAACAACTCACTTAGATACAACATTTGTGCTTCTGGCATTTTATCAAGCACTTACAACCTGGAGTTATAGCTCCCTTCTGCACAGTCACCCGTGCAGACACACACTTGCCAGGTGCACTCAGATAACAGCAGCTTCTGTGGGTCCATGTTTCAGGAAGAAGGAAAAGTGGAGGAGTTAGACAAAAATAAGTGTCTGCGTGGGATGGAGCTATTTTCACCCTCCTCCTCAAGGCTGCTATGTGTGCATCTACTATAACAGAAGTCTGAATTTTGAACAGTGTTGAAAGCAACAACTATTCTCAACCTCATTTGGAGCGATCTGGATAAAGCTATAGGAAAAAAAAACTATGAAATTTGCCAAGTTGCTGAGATTTGTAGTATCACCTCCTAACAAAAAGCTATCAGCTTAGTCTGAAAAAAAGGTTCTACCCAGAGGTGCTAGAATGCTTCACACAGAAAGGTAAAGTTAGAAGGGACTCTAGAAATCATCCAAGTCAACTATCTCATGAGACCCAGTGAGGCAAAGGGATGGACATGCCCCCAACCTTCCAGCTTACTTTCATCAGAACCAGATCTGGAGTCCCGAATGGAACCCTGTACTGCCTACCACAGAGACTGACTCATTCCCTTCAGAGAGATGAATAGGGGTAGACACTAGAGCAAGGTCAGAGTCTGAACACAGTTAGGTTCTGAGACTTGTCATCTGTCCACCACTCCAAACTGCCTCACACAGCAATAACAACAAAAGGGAGGCTATAAAATTCAAAAAGTCAGAGGCCTACCTTTGTCTGAGCTGCTGACCTTCAGGGTTTAAGATAGCCCAAGCATTCAACAGTGACTTAGGGATTAGCCACTGTGAGCTGTGGGACTTCCAAGCAGAGGTGTCTAGCAGACAGGTAAGTGCTGGAGGCTGAGAAGAGATTTCAGAGTCATCATGTACACGTGTCATACTGAAGAATGAGATTGCCCAGGGAGAATGAGAACACAGAGAAGAGAAGGTGTTCCATACAAAATCCTAAGGAACACCAATCTTAGGACAAGAAGAGTAAAGGAGAAGACAAGTTGCTCCTGGAACCTTTACCTGCCTTCAAATAGCGGTCTTACACGCCTTGAAGTGAGGTATGAGGTCTTCATTGCTTGTTTTCCTCTCAAGTTTTAAAAATGCGTTACAAGCACATGCAGCCAATGCTTGAAGTAATAGAAGAAAGGAAGATGGAGGATTTAGAGTGAGCAAAGGCATTTGAGGTTCATCCTAGAGAAGCTGGTGGGACTGTTTCTGGGCTTCTGCAGAGACGTAGGCTGCTGCCCACTCTGTCCCCCATCCCAGTACCGTTGCCACTAGCGCAGGCCCCAGGGGAACCTGGGGAAGACAGGTGTCTCCTGGAAGGGTCAGTAGAAGGCCACCCACCTTCTGCTAGGTGGACTTAGTCCAGATCAGAGCATGTGCTGCTCAGAGCCATGTGGTATAAAGGTTGAGTAAACATGTACTTTCTTTGCACTAAGGGCAAAGACCAGTGAGACTCGGATGTCACCATAAAGGTTCTCATATATGAAAAGCAAACAGAAAAAGGCAATGGCATTCACTTTTCACCTAGTTCAATGTATTTCTCAGAGAAATGCCATTTTGGGGGGGGGGGGGAAACCAGAAATTTCAAGTAAGAAAGTGTTAGTTTGGTCTAGAAGGAGTATTGGGTGATTGTTAACTTGGGATTGGCCCAAGACCAGGAGGGTTTGTGAGCAAGGATCTCCTGATCTTCTCCCCCATGTCCTAATTATACTAAGCCCTCTCTGAAATCTTTTCCTGGCTGGGAGTTCATACCCAACGGGAGTAGAGAGAGCTGGAAAACACTGCAGTGGAGAAGATAGAACCCAGGCTTTGAAGCTAGGAGGCCTAAGTTTTAACCCCAACTTTAGTGATTATTATCATTGTGACCTTGTCAGAATTATGTAAATTTCTTGAGTCTTAGTTTCTTCACCTATAAAATCAGAGTGACACTTACTGCAAAGGATTGAAAGAGATAGTATTCACAAAAGGTATGAATAGGTACTCAGTAAATGCTCCCTCATCTCCTACCTCCTCCTGCTCATCTTACCCTGAGAGCCACCATTGAGTGAGCAAGGTTACACTTCATTTTAGCTCCCTTCAACTCCTTGCAAATTAGACACGTTATCGACATTGACAGTGATCTCAACATTTTCTCTGGACCATCAGTAGGTAGGGTTCTACTATTATGTCATCAAGTTATGACATCCTGGACATTGCATGCTCTGATCATTGGGTATGAGCTGACATGCTTTTGTAACTCTCCACTATTTATCTGGTTCTTCGAAAAAACATTACATTTCTGTAAGTCATTAGCGGTAGTGGAAGTTTGAAGTGGTTCGTGGTCTTCTGTCATCTCCTTATCCCCAGGATGGCACAAGTGCCTCAGTTAAAGACAACCCTCCCCCCCTCACCCCCACCGTCTTCCACCCCAACACACTGTGATCTAGCTAAGTAGCTGCAGCTGGTCCGCACTGGTGACCTTTCCCTCTTTGCTGCTGTGATTCACTGGCCATGGGAACTGCTCTTTCTGGTCTCTCTCCCTAGCAGATAAATGGTTCCTCATTTGCACTTTTTTTTTCCATCAAGTTCATGCCCTCAAGCACTTCAGGCCATGTGAGGATATTTAGCTTTGCTCAGGGAGCTTTGCTGACTTTGCTCCCTGACTGATGAAGGTTTGGTTGCCCCCCAGAGTTTCAGACTGATTTCCTTCATTGGAGGTTTCATCTGGCTCTAGTAACTGCTGTGACACTTTCATGACTGGTCATTTGAGTCACCTCAGATCATAATATTTACTTTGAGCATCAATACTTTGTGCTCTTGGAAGTTGAAATTCTTCATTCCAGCCTCTGACCCCTTAGAACGCCTTCTCTAACTTTTCCTTGCCCTGAGCATCCTGTGGCTACTGCTCTTAGCTCTCATAGTCATTTTCCATTAGGAAAATGTAGGAAATGTAGGAAAATGTTTTCCTAAGAAGGAAAAAAGTAACTGTTAACTAATTAAGGCCTCTCAACCCTCTTTTCCAGGAGCAGGGCCACAGATCCCATTACCAGGATCCAGCAGAGTGAGGTGCACTTAGCAGAAACTCACTTAATGCTTACTAGTTTGAATTGTTTTCTAACTAAGCATAAGGGAGGCTAGGGTCAGACTGCCTTGTCAGCAACTAAGTGAAAGAGAAATGCACAGAAAGGCCATTGTGTGCTTAGACATGCTCCCTCTTCAAGGATCCAAAACAAGGCTTTTGGATCATGCTAAGCTTTTTATCATTTTAATGCTTATTGTCTTCTCTTTAATATAGACTATAGATAAATCAACCAATCAGCAAGCGTGTGTGGCCTGCCAACTTTGTGCAAGGAACCATGGACATTTCAGAAGTGAATGACAAAGGGGAGATAAGTGATCTTGGGAATGAGAGCTGTCTTAGGTAATGTGGGCAAAGCATGAAAAGAATCCAGCATGGCATCTGCCCTCCTGGAGTTCACAGACTCCACGAGCATAACTTAGACTGACTCACATAACATAAGCAGGCAAGAACCAGGACAAAACTGTGAGGAAACACAAGGAAACATTCTGGGGAGGCTGTAGGGAGAAGGAGTTTGCCTTGGACCTTGAAGAATGATAAGGATTTGAAAAGATACAGAGAAAAGGGAAGGACTTACCAGGAGAGAAAGAGAAGCATGAACACAGGAAACCTCGACCAGAGGAGAGAACCGGCATCAGTTGCCCACATGTACATGCTAGGAAGGCTGTCTGTAAAGAGTTAGACTTAGTGCAGTGAAAATAGGTATGAGGGGAGGAGAAAAGCGTCTGCTCAGCCTCAGGGCTAGGCTGTGACCCAAGCAACCAACCAGCTACAGACTCACATTAGCCCGTAGTAGAGTGAGCAGGCTCCTGCAGGGCAGAGGAGATTTCTGCCCATGTTCCTTAGAGAAACCACTAGATGCGGCTTCTTTCCAGTCCCCTATCCACTCCCACCCATTTATCTGTTCTCACTTCATGGAAAACCAGGTTTAAAAGTGTCTGTAGGGGCGCCTGGGTGGCTCAGTGGGTTAAAGCCTCTGCTTTCAGCTCGGGTCGTGATGCCAGAGTCCTGGGATCAAGTCCCGCATCAGGCTCTCTGCTCAGCAGGGAGCCTGCTTCCCCCTCTCTCTCTGCCTGCCTCTCTGCCTGCTTGTGATCTCTCTGTCAAATACATAAATAAAATCTTAAAAAAAAAAAAAAAGTGTCTGTAGAACAATAGTAATCGACTCCAGATGAGGGAGACCATGCATGCACTTGCCCCATTGTGTGGGTCTCTAGCAGCATCTGGGGCAGCAAACACTCACGTGAGGCCTCTACCATTTGGTCCACCAAAGGTTATGGTTTCAAGAGACAGTGAAATGAACAAACAGCTGGACCCTGGTTAGACAAGAAACCCACGCTCTCCTGATTGGCCATCGTCCTGGCCTATGAGTGGGACAAATGTCTTGGCTGTCACCATTTCCATCCTAGTTGATCCGCAGAGAAGAAAGGTCTATTTTAAGAATCTTTTTGACTGGTCACATGAGAAATTGCTACTCAAAAACGGCTATTTACCGGGTAAGTAAAGCGCCTGGAAAACAAAGGGTTAGTATATTACCCCCAGTAACTGTTTAAACCAAAGCAAACATCCAGACAGGCCATGTTTACTCTGCATCATACCTGCTTTCTGCCCTCAGTCACCTGATTCCTAAGGCTCCTGGTTGATTTCCTCCTCAGGATTAAGCTGAGAAAGAGCAGCGGTGATATCAAAGGATGGAGTCTCTAAAGGGTAAGGGAATTAGGGGCACACAGCAGTTCTCTTATTAAGTGATGAAACTTTTGTTGCTTTTTCAGGGAAGTCGAGGAGCTGGGCAAGGCAAAACCTGAAAGAATCTGGAAGCTCTAAGACCCTTTCACAGAAAAATGTCCCCTCCTCTTCCATTTGAGGAGTCTATGTTAATGGACGGGAAGGGCATCAAATATGGTCTATAGAGATACTGTTCATACTAGAGTTTCACACCATCAAGGTAATACCAAAAGCATTAAAATCCACATTGGAGAGACCAAATGTGCTGATTATGGTGTCTTTGCCATGGCTTGGACTTATTATAATCGGTCACAAAAGTACGATCCCAGCTTCTCCATGGGGGTCCCCAAGCCTATTTACCTCTTAGTTTCAGGACACTATGCTACACACTGAGTCATATCAAGTTAAGGAAATCTTTATGTCACCTATCCTATGGAATTTATGATCTTGCTTAGGGTGTAAGGTAACACATAGAGCCAACAAAGAAAATAACACAAGGTCATATATAAATACTAGAGGGCCACCTGGGTGACTCAGTCAAACATCTGCCTTCAGCTCAAGATCGTGGTCCCGAGGTCCTGGGACCTCCCCACCTGTTCAGTGGGGAGGCTGCTTCTCCCTCTGCCCCTCTTCCCAGTTTGTGTTCTCTCTGTTTCTCTCAAGTAAATAAATAAAGTATATTAAATATATATAAATCTATTTATTTATTTATTTACTAGAGAATAAGTGGCACAAATCAGTGTTGGGGGTGGGGGACAGAGCAGTATGGCATAGAGCACCCACTGAAAAAGACAATGCCTATAATGGAAGCTGAAGTCCCTAGCTTGCTTCCCAGTGCTTTCCAGAATCTGGCCTCAACCTGCCCCTCAACCTTACTTCCCAGGACCCCTCCTCTACAATCAAACTAGACAGTGTCCTAAGCTCAGCTTGCTCCATGGCTGTTTTTTGTTTGTTTGTTTGTTTACTGCTTCGCACAACTTTTCCTTCCCTCTCTGCTATGCCAAATGTTAACCATGTTTCACGTCTGGCTCCTACTTCTCCTGTTCTTGACACCTTTACAACAACCTCCCATCCCCCACCAGCCCTCAATGACCTCACCCTGCTCTATGTCCCCCAGCAAGTCATGTGCGACTCATTGTCGGGATGCCCATTCATTCATCAGTTGTAGACAGCCTCAAGATAGCTCTAGACTTGTTATCTCAGACTGTGCCTAACCTTTGACCTCTTTGCATAGCATTTCCCCCCTCCTGCCCCAAGTATATTATTCTCTTTTAAAGCTTGCATCTTGGACATTGTGTGTTTCCTAGCACAGGACCTAACACACAGTAGGTGGCCAATAACTATTTGTCAAATGAATGACAGAATAGAAAACCTTCATATGCACAATGACCTTCCCTGATTTATTCCACTTCAGGGGGTAAGAGAAGGGGCTACAGTTTATGGGGGGGTCTATAATGTGTACTCATTGGGGACTTTCTGCATTATCACATCATTTAAACTTCGCACAGTCAGAGAACTAAGAATATTTATCTCCAATTTACATATCATGAAAATAAGGATCGAAGATGTTAAATAATTTATTCAAGGTCAGTCAGCAATAAGGAGACAGCACTGAGAGGCAGACTCTGGGATGCTGACTTGGAAGAACATGCTCTTTGGATGGTGCCACACTTCCTCCCACCTGAACATCCATGGGAGGGCTGCTGAGTGTCTTCCTGAGGGTCTCTCAGGCACCCTTCCTGTGACTTTCACTTCGTCATTCTGTGTATGCCCCCTCCCTTTAAGCCAACCGGAATAGTTGCTTTTCCTGCAATGCATCGGTGTTTTCAGATTTCCCTGTAATTCCCTTATAATTCCCTCTTACCCTGGAAAATATCCCTCCATCTTTCCTCCCTGAAAAGTCTTAACTTATCCTTAAAGGGCCCACCTGAACTGAATACCCCTTCCATGAAGTTTTTGGAATCCTACCCTGTATTAAAATTGCCCTCCCTTCTGAGTGTCTACCGCCCGCTGCCTCTTCCACACTTTGAGACTCACTTTATTCTACTTCAGATTCCAGTCAGCCATTTGCCTTCTGCTTCCTCTCCTAGGCTGTAAGCGACCCGAAGGCAGAAGATGCGTGGTCTTCATGCCTGTAATCTAGGTCTTGCAGGACAGCATGGTCTCCCAAGAGTCTTTGATGGTAAAGACGACCCAGAGAACATTGATTCAGTAGTGGCACAAATACCTTCAGTGATTCTGCCTGGGGAATGAGCCGTTGGAGACCAACTGAAGCAAGAAAAAGAAACTCCAAGCAGATTTCCCATATTTGTCCCCAGCTCTCAACCCAAGGGTTTTTACATTAAGACAATGCAAGTCCCCAGTTTCAAGTGATTCAAGAATGGTTTGATTTCCCTACTTAATCTGGTCTAAAATGGTTTCCAAGATAGTTATGTCACAGGGAGAAGCCGTCATAACAGTTTTCCCTCTGGTCTCAAGTACTAAGGAAAAAAAATGGCTACATATATCCTTTTTTAACCATACCTTTAGGAATAAGGTCTAACCGCTAGGTTTAAAACACGAGTGAACAATAAGTGAATTAACAAAGGACGAACGTTCCAGGCCCTATTTGAATGAATATAGGACATTCGTTTGATTTGTCTTGTAGAGTTGCAGCCCTTCCCCAAACTTCTCGAACACATTCCATCTAAAGATGGAGACTGGGTGTCCTTCTGGAGAGCCAGTAGCCACAAAGAGATAGTAGTTAGGAAGCCAGCCTGGCGGATGTGGCCAGTATGGTATCTGGAGCACAGAAATCTGTGTACAACCTCCAACTCCACAGGACTCCAGCTTAGGACCATCTGGGTAATCCAAACAACCAATGTCTTTAAAAGCAATTACTACAGCGGGGGGTTAGGAAACAAATCTGTGGCACACTGTCCCTTGAAGGCAGGGCTTGAATGTGTCAATTCTTTCATTTTTTTTTTTAAGATTTATTTATTTATTTGAGAGAGAGCGGGGCAGGATCAAATGGAGAGAGAGAATCCCAAGCAGGCTTCCTGCTGAGCAGAGAGCCCGACATGGGGCTTGACCTCATGACCCTGAGATCATGACCTGAACTGAAATCAAGTGACAGATACCTTAACCGATTGAGCCACCCAGGCACCCCAAAAGTGTCAGTTCTATGTCCCCAGTAGCAAAGAGCCCACGACCTGATAGATAATACGTATTTGTACATGGATGCCACCCTTGTCTTCTCCTTTCTTCCCCCACTTTCTCCTCCTTTCTCAAGTCTTCTTCCTGCCCATTCAGAACCTATTGAGGCCCTATTAACTAAAATTCACTGAGGCCCTAATTACCTTTCCCTCTCTACCTCACCTCATCTCCCAGGTAATACATGAATGCTCTTTTTAAAAAAAATTTTTATTTATTTGTTTTATTTATTTGACACAGAGAGAAAGATCACAAGTAGGCAGAGAGGCAGGCAGAGAGAGAAGGGGAACAGGCTCCCCGCTGAGCAGAGAGTCAGGACCCTGAGATCATGACCTGAGCCCAAGGCAGAGGCTTAACCCACTGAGCCACCCATGTGCCCCTACATGAATGGTCTTTATGAAATATTAAATGTTAAGTTCTATTTTCTTTTGCATTTGTGGTTTCCTTGTCTTCTGGATGGCCAAGCATTGATAATCGGCCTCTTGGGCAACCAGGCCCTGCTTCCCTTCCTTTTTTGACTCTCATTTTCACTCTTCTCTTACTCCAGTGGTGTTAGTCACTGCAGAGTCCAGCTGCTGACTGTCAATGCTGAGAAATGTGGCTCTCAGAGCCATGCCTTGGAAACTCTCCTGTGAAGCTTATGTCAGGTGTCTTTGAGGTGGGTTCACAGCTGCTGTTAGCTGTCCTTCCCACCGACACCCCATTCTCCTGTCCTGCCCTGACCCCCAAGAACCCAAAGTGTTACCAGCAACTGTGCCCATATTGGGGGGCACATAGGCTGCGCCAGTGGCCTTTTGGGCTATACTGGCCATGGTCTTCATAGAAAGGGTGCATTTCTTCTGGAATGTGCGCCCAGTTAAAGTCAGCCACAGTGTGGGAGAATAATGTCAGCACTCCCAGGAGAACAGATAAACCTTCTTGTCTAATCCAGTTTCATTTTGGCGTTCATGTTGAATTGTTTTGTTAGAGCAAAACATACACCCACATAGTTTTGAGCCCTGGTCCCAGCTGCCAGGTAAGTGGTTCACACTCTCTCCCAAAGGAAGTTCTCTGGTCGAGGAGTGGAGGCTTCAACAGGGGGAATGAGCAGCTGTAAACTATCCCCTTGTGCTCACAGGCCCCTGTACCCCCAGCCATCCTCCCCACCCAAGTCCACAAATCCCATCTGAAGAGCCTGGCCCTCAAAGCGAGGGATGTTTAATCCAATTGTCTTCCTGATAAACTTTCAGAGGGGAGAAGTGTGTGCATGTGCGAGTGTGTGTAGTAATGAGTAGGGATGTTGATGTCATCAATACAACTTTAAAACTAATTCCTGGACAAGAACCCAGTCTTAGTCTTGGGACGTACATGTTTATTCATTAAATCCTTGCTTTGGATAAATTTTTATCAGGGAAATACTCAAAAAAGAATGGCAATGGGGAAGGACACCTGGTGGCTCAGTTGGTTAAGCGTCTGCCTTCAGCTCAGGCCATAATCCCAGGATCCTGGGATCGAGTCCCGCATCGGGCTCCTTGCTCAGCCGGGAGCCTGCTTTTCCCTCCACCTGCTCTGCCTGCCATGTCCCCTGCTTGTGTGTGTTCTCTCTCAGACAAATAAATAAAATCTTAAAAAAAAAAAAAATGGCAATGGGGGAAGAAGTCAGGCCATCAAATGGCAAATATCATATATATTTTAGGCAGAGATAGAGACAAAAATAAGCATTGACCAAGAGTAGAAGGAAATGTTACAGAATTTCTTTTCCTTAGGCGCCGGCGGTTCTTGGTCATGCGCTTCAAAGAATGAAGAGGTAGGCCAGACAGAGCGGTGGGCAGCCGAGCAAGCTTTCCTGAACAATAGTGAAGTGATAGTACAAAGCTCCCGAAGAGAGAGGGGACCTGAGAAGGCTGCCACCAGATTTTCCAAGTCTGGGGATTTTAGGGGTGTGTTGGCAGGAGCTGTTGAACCTGATTAAACCTGCCTGTGCCTGCCATCCAGTCGGGTTTTTGTCATCTCTCTCTCTCTCTCTCTAGCACGTGGGAAATGATGGAGGGATCCTTCCAGGGGGTGTAAGGTCATTCTAAGGGCGGTTTCCTCTTAGGGTGGGGACCCACTGTCCCTGCCTGCCTGCCTTCCAACTATCCTGCATCAGAAATACATCAAAATGCTAGAGGTTTTTTTCAGGTTGTGGAGTTATGGGTGATCTTAGCTACCCCCACCCTCCGTATGTTTCTGTGCTGCCCCAAATTTTGTGTTGTTGTTGTTGTTATGGTTGTTTTTTACCATGAGTAAATATGACTCTTGTAACGTTGGATGAGAGGAATAATTTTTTAAACTTGATTTTCAAATGTAGATCACCTTGCCCCAACTCCTTCTCATCCAGAAGCCCAGGCAAAAGCTGAGTACAATGGCCTTCAGGTCTTCTGACTCCATGGCTCTACCCTCCCCCTCTGTGGCTCAGCACAGTGTCCACGAGAGTCCATTACCCTCATCCGAGCGCAGAGACTGAACTGAAAGCCATCCAGGAGAGGTAGCTCAAGCATGTAGATCCTGCAGGACCCATGATCAGTGATAGACCTAGAGGCCACCAGTAGCTCCACAGCTGAGCCCAAACCCTAGCCTGAACGGACCTTGCTCCAAAAAGATTCATTAGCAAAATGGGAAAGGGAGGAAGTCAGGAATAGGAGGGGAGTGAGGCCAAGGAGCCAAGAAGGGGATTTCTAATGAAGAATTGAAACTGCTCTGTTCAAGACCTGGCACTTTTCCAAGGACTTCTAAGTCTGGAAAGAGATGAGCTGGGAGAAAACCAGGAAGAGGAGGCAAGGTTCAAGTCAGCTCAGGCAGGAGGACCCCACCTCCTCCAGCCCAAACCTAGTCTACTCATTGTCAGATCTTCTACATTCCCTTTTGTGTTTCTCTTATCTTCACCCAAACTCCAGCTCCCACACCCATCCCCAACTTAATTCTATCCTGGACTAACAATCTGGGTTTGTTGCTCCAGAGCCTACAGCTCCTACTGGAAGGGGTGACAGTCACACACCAGTTCTTGTAGAGGAACTAGTTCAGGAGGCCAAGGAGGAAGAAAAGTTTGGAGTGAATGTCTCCAAAGTCGAGAAGGTATCCGAGCTCATGCGACTCCAAGCCACCACCCACCCCACTGCCATTATACTGTACAGTGGTCTGACAACCTTGAGCAGCCCTCAGTGTTGGGTCCAGAGTGGGTGATTGTCCAAGAAGGATAAACTATGGAAGCAGAGGGGAAGAAAAAATATCCACAGAAGCGTGGTGGGGGATGCCTACAGGAGGTAAGGTATGGCTCACATTTGCATTTACCCAATAGGGCCTTTTCTGGAAGCGAAAATAGGCTGACAAAGAACAAATGTTCTTTAGATACTAATACCAAATAGATTGCTGGACAGTAGTTTCACATGCCCACCCAAGGGGCGCGTGTGCGCATTTTGGTGGTAGGAAGCAGTTTGAGGTAGTGGAATGCAGTGAGGGGAGGGTCCTTCTAGAGAGTGAGATTAACTCTGCATTCCTCCAAAACTCCTGGGGGGGGAGAATTGGATGACAAGCTCTTAAAAGTTATTAAGTCTTAGAGGATTCTGAGCCAGTTTTCCCACAGCAGAATATGAGTACATCTGTCCTTCAGTCTTCTTGGTCTCCAGTTTTTCTTTTGAAAAATTTACAGCTTTCAGATAAAAATGTCTGTGTTCTTGAAAAACAAATCCCATCACATACGATTTCTACAGCAATGACACTTTGCCGTAGGAAGCCATATGGGGAAGTGGTAAGTACATGTACCTCAGAACCTTCAAAATAGCCTTCAAAAGGCTGGCTCTCACAATTACAAGTTGGGTGACCAGTTTGATCATCCGTACAATAAAAACAGAAATGCGCTTAGCTCCTTCCATACAGGGCTGAGGTAAGAAATAAATGAGAGAATACATATACTGAGCCTGGCACTCAGCAAGACCTTAGGAAATCAGGCTGCCATGATGATATCATAGGATCAGCACTCTCCACATGGCTTCACTTCCAGCAAAGCTACTCAGGGCAGTAGAGTGATGGACTCAGCACTAGGACAGGGGTAGCAAACTATGCGGCTGGACCAAACCCTGCCTGATACCTACTTCTGTATGGCCAGAGAGCTAAGCATATTTTTTACATTTTTAAACGAATGGCTGGGCAAAAATATCCAAAGAAGAGTAATATTTTACAGCGTGTGAGAAGTATATGAAATTCACATTTCAATCTCCATATGGTTTTCTGCAACACAGTCATGCTCATTCATTCATAGATCTTCTATAGCTGCTTAGGCATATGAACAAGGCCTGAAATACTTAACCATCTGCAGAAAAAGTTGGTAAACCCTGCATTAGAGGATCAGTTGTCCAATTCCAGCCATCCTTCCCACTTCCCAAACAGAGAAACTACCTCCCCCTCTTCACCCAAAACATGCCCACCAGCGCACACATAACACCATTTGGCTCACTCACCGTGATGTTGTTAACACCAGCTGGCCTACACTTTGAAAAGTGTAAGAAGGGACTGGCTGTAAGGCATTACTGTTATTTTCTGAGCTAGCACTTGGGGGTGGTGCCATTCCAGTCGCCCCTGAAAAAACCTCAATGTGTTCTTTGTTCTCCCAGCCCTTGATCTTTCACTCTCGTTACTATTTCTCAGGGCCTGCTGTGTCCATTTGCACTTGCTCAGCTGGGAAAAATATGAGTTGGGCTTTGTGTGCACCTTTAATCAGTTTACTGAAAACAGCTCAGAAACAAAACAAGGACGAAGCATTAAAACACACACGTTGAGTGCTTACTACACCGGGGACTCTGCAGATTACAGTGAAGCGTCAGGAAAGGCCCTGGGAGAAGAGGACACAAAGAGGGAGGGAAAGAGTTAGAAACCTGCTGTGACTGCGATAATCGAGGTAGGTCCAAGGCACAGACGGAGCAAAAAGAATGATTTGTTCTGTTGGGGCACTGAAGACAGCAGGCATCAGGAGACGCCCCTGGGAGCAGACAGCCTTGAAGAGTGGAGGAGAGTTTGTTAGGTGTGAAGAGAAGGTGAAGCCATGAGGAACGGGAGAACAGCAAGGGCCAAAGCAGAGGTAGGCACCATGGGAATGTCCTTGTGGAGGAGGAATGTGGGCCAGACCCTTGACAAGTAAGCTGGGACTCGACTGTGGATGGCCCTGTGAACAACACTGAGGGGGTGACACTTTATTCTAGAGGTGATGAGGAGCCTTCAGGGACCCCATAGACTTCAAAGAAGGGAGAGAGCTTATCAAATGTGTGCTTTAAAAATGATCATTGCTAACTGTGAAGAAGGATACACCGGAACAGAGAAGTCCTTAGTTGAAAACAAGTCAAGGGTGATGTAGCGGGAAGACAGATCTTGGCTACAGAGTTAATAGGACTTCATGACCTTGAGCTCTTAGGTTAGTGAGCTCAGTTGGTTTTCCATGAGCACCAGAAAGAAGCTGCTGGGTTTGCAGAAAGGGAGTCCTTGAAGAGATGAGCAGGAGGAGTTTCAGTAGGATAGTGGGGACACAGGCATAGTCCCCTGGTTTCAGGAGTTAGTGCATCTGAAGAAGTAGGAGCAAGGAGCATAGAGTGCACTTTCAAGAAGTGACATTTTTGTAACTCTTCCTCCCCCTTCTCTTCCTTCTTCTTCCTCACCTTCTCCTTCTCATCCCCCTCCCTCTCCTTCTTACTATGGTTCTCCTCCTCCCTCTCCTCCTCCCTCTGCTCCTTCTCCCCCTCCCTCTCCCTCTCCTTCTCCCCCTCCTCCCTCTTGCTCACCTCCTCCTCCTCCTTCTCCTTGTCTGTCTTCTCCCTTTCAAAAACCAATTGTCTGTCCTGGAAAATACCTCTGCTTTCCAATTCATTAACCTGAACACTATGTTCTAGAAATAGACTGATTGGGTTTTCACAGCTCTCCAAGGTGACATTTACCCTTTCACAGAATTTCAAGTGGGTCTTTTGGGAACCCATTATTTGAGGAATCCTTGCTTTTTTTCTTAAAAAAAAAAAAAAGTATTTCTTGATAAAATCAACAAAAAGGACCAAAAATTCTTGCTGTGGAGGCAAGCCTTGCAGCATGGATTCCTCAGTTAAGGTGTCTACCATGAATCCACACAAGAAGCCAGCCCTCCTCTCCATCTAGGATACAGAAACCAGGAATCAGGAAGTAAGGTAAAGGTGGCTGGCAATGCTCTTAAGCTTTGCATCCCACACCAAGTTCCCTTTTTCACTCTAGTCTGAGACTGAGAAAGACTAGCGAACTTAGGGTAGTAATGATGAAAGCTAGTTGGAAGGCAAGCAGTCAGGGACAAGGGGCCCCCACCTTAAATAGGAAAAGATTTTCTACCACCCTGGGGAGCCTGAGTGGCTCAGTGGGTTAAGCCTCTGCCTTCTGCTCAGTCATGATCTCAGGGTCCTGGGATGGAGCCCTGCATCGGGCTCTCTGCTCAGCAGGGAACCTGCTTCCTTCTGCCTCTCTGCCTACTTGTGATCTCTCTTTCTCTGTGAAATAAATAAATAAAATTTTTTAAAAAGATTTTATACTACCCTGGAAGGAGACCTCCACCCTTTCCCACGGACAGATAGATGACAAAAAGCTGATTGGATGACAGTTCCAGAGAGTGTTAACCAGATAAAAACAGCCCACTCATAACCCCATTAAAAACCTCTAGACTTGGAAACTCCAGTGGTCACCCTCCTGAGTCCCCTTCCTCCTGGGGAGCTTGTACTATCACTTTGCTATTGTTCGATAAAACTTGCTTTGCTGCCCACCAGTCTGTCTAGTCTACCTCTTCATTCTTCCAAGTGACATGACCAAAAACCATGGGCACCAAAGGAGAAAAAATCCAGGAACAGTAAGGGACCAGCCCCCTGGAGAGCTGCATTCTAGCTCCGGCTCCACTTCTTATCCATGGGTCCTACCAAAAGGAGACAGTTGTCCCTATTCCAGTTCAGTTTCCTTAAAATATAAATAATGATCAATGTATTTGCTTAATAAAATATTAATGGCTTCATCTTACCCTAGGATAAAGTCCAGCATCCTTAATAAGGCAAACAGAGCCTTGTGCATCTAACACTCCTAGATGTCTCCTCAAAACTCTTGCCTGACCCACTGGATTGTTTTCTCCTTCCAAAGCAACATGTAGCTCTCTATTCTTGCAGCTTTGGAATGTATAACCCCCTGTCCAAAGGGCCACCATGGTCCCACTTTATCTGGCAACCTTAAACTCATCTTAAGTCAGATGTCAGATGCTCCAGAGAACTCTTTGACATTCCCTAAGCTAGGTTAGACCACTTAGATCAGACTCTATGGCCCCTTCTTAGCATTCCGTACCCACACCTGCTTAAGATCAGCTTCTCCTACTAGAATATTAAGCCCTCAAGAACAGATCCACAATACACGGAAAAGCTCTTTGAAAGGTATAATATAAGATCCAAATATTTGGAATATTTTCTGCAGAAAAATGTAAAATGGATGTAAATCAAATCAACATTCCTGAAAAAAAAAAAAAAACCTCAAATATTCTACATAGGATAGGCTTTATAATCAAGAACAATACTATTGTCATTGTCATACACACCTCCAACAAGAAGGGATCCAGAAGTCCCCTGATATTCCTGCAGACAATGTCAAAATAAATCAAGTGGGTGAACATTGGGATGACTGAATAAGCTGCATTCTTCAAGCACACAAATGTAAGCAAAATAATACTTTTTCAACTTCTACTGTCAATGAATGATAAAAATTACAACCCAAATATTCTATTAACTAACATTTTTCCCCTTAACTTTTTATTGAAGTAACTTCTAAATCTTTGAGTGACACTAGATCAATCTTTACAAATATATCCAACCATAAAGCTACTACCCAGATCAAGCTATATCAATGTTATCTGCACCCCAGT
This sequence comes from Mustela nigripes, assembly GCF_022355385.1. Classification (NCBI taxonomy): domain Eukaryota; kingdom Metazoa; phylum Chordata; class Mammalia; order Carnivora; family Mustelidae; genus Mustela; species Mustela nigripes. Next base: position 18,174,924 of record NC_081566.1, read on the forward strand.
AGTTTCCTTCTGCCCCTTTATAGTCAACCCCACCCCCACCAGATAACCAGTATCCCAACCTCTTTCATCACGGACCTTGTTCTTGAACTTCATTTATATACAGTCATACAGTTTGTTCACCTTTCTGACTATTTTTGCTCATTATGTGGGTGTGATTCAGATATGTTTTTGCATGCAGTAATAGTCTTGTCTTTTTTCATTAGTGTATAGTATTCCATTTAATATATATGCTACAGGGTAGCTACTGGGTAGCTCAGTTGGTTAAGAGTCTGCCTTTGGATCAGGTCATGATCTCAGGATCCTGGGATCATTGAGCCCTGGGTCAGGCTCCCCACTCAGAAGTGAGTCTGCTTCTCCCTCTCCCTCTGACCCTCGTGCTCATTCACTCTCTCTCAAATAATAAGTAAAATCTTAAAAAAAAAAAAAAAGAATATATATGCTACATGTATTTATCCATTCTAATATTGAAAGACATGGGGATTATTTCCAATTTTGAGCTATGATGACTAAAAATGCAGTGAGTACTTTTGTGTTTTGGTCCTCATTCTACACCTTTCTGTTGTGTGTTAAGTCACAGGGTAAGCATTTGTTAGTGTTAGTAGATATTACCCAAAAGTTTTCCCATGTGATTGTGTGAATTTACTGTGTTAATGTACACATCCACAAGCAAGGTATAAGAGTTCCACACACCCCACATCCTCTCTAACATTCGGTTTTGTACGTTTTTGTTGGATTTATTTATTGTAGCTTTTCCAGTAGAGAGGTACCTCCTTACAGTTCCCATTTATTTTTCCTGATGAGTAATGATGCTGAGCATTTGTTCATGGTATATTAGCCCTTCTGGACATTCTCTTTTATAATGAAGCTTACAGAAGAAGACGATAGAATATTGCCATGACCTTGGAATAGCAAAGACTTTTTAAAGAGAACACAAAAAAGATGATCCATAAAGTAGAAAGATGATAACATAGACCTCCTGAAAATTTAAATATTCTGCTCATCAAAGGACACAATAAAAAGAAAAAAAAAACAAGCTTCTGGGTGAGAAAATATAATTATAATCATAGCCAGAATTATTAAAGAAATTTTGGAAATCAGCAAGAAAAAAAAAACAGGTAACTCACTGCAAAAGTGAGCACAAGTCTTGAACTAAATCTTTTTTATGGTAAAATATTATAAACATTGAAATGCTTTTAACTGCACTTTTTTGTGTGTGTGATTATAGGCTTTAATGAAGACGGTTCAAAGTGATTTCATTGTTTTATATCTTGCATGCTCTTTTACATAAATAAAATCACAAATCAGGATTTAAACAATTCTTTAGCCGCCACAGTTAATTTGGAAGATAGAGTCACAGTAAATAGTTTATCTAGTCCAGCTCCTCACCCACCCTGAGCCCTTATCTGATGAATGAACTACCTATTCTCCGACTTCAACTGCTCAACAAAAACAGGAGTGACCCTCCCTCTGCCTTAACCAGATCAGGTGGATGACTCCACTCAGATAAAGCTTTCTAAGCCTCCAGGCCCTTACAGGAAATATGCAACCTCATCTTTCTTAATCTCTCCTGGGACTGTCTCAAAAAGTCAGTTTCAAAAAAAAAAAAAAAAAAAGTCAGTTTCCCCACCCCAAGCTATGTATACCCTCCTCTTCTCCCCAGACTACCACTACTATGACCATATTCTTTGAAAATCTTTGAAGATCCCAGGAGTGGGCAGAAGAGGCAGGAAGAGCAGGAAGCCACCTCTGCAAGGGGCAAGGGAGATGGACAAGTGGGAAAGACTAGGGCAGGTGCTAATGCTCTCATATCTATAAAAATAACATCTTCCTGCAGTCCCTTGAGGCCTGGATAATGGCCCAGGGCTGAGAAATCTCTAGATGTAAATGCAAATATTTTTTTTTCCCTTTCTTTTCATCTTAATTTTTTTTTAAGATTTTTATTTATTTATTTGACAGAGAGAGATCACAAGTAGGCAGAGAGGCAGGCACAGAGAGAGGGGGAAGCAGGCTCCCCGCTGAGCAGAGAGCCCGGATGTGGGGCTCAATCCCAGGACCCTGGGATCATGACCTGAGCCGAAGGCAGAGGCTTAACCCACTGAACCACCCAGGCACCCCCCTTTCTTCTCATCTTAATTTTTAAAAGGAGAATAGAATTCAGATAGAGGATCTGAAGTGGCAAAGCCAACAATGAAAGAAGAGGAAAGATAGAGAACCAAATATCTATTAAATGACCTCCAAATGCCAATTAGTATACTAAATATTGAATAAATCACTGCCCTCAAGGCATTAAGAGTGTAGTATGGATGAGCAATAGTAATAGGCAGAATAATAAGTATGCAAGGCATTGTAGATGACATTTTAACCTGTATTTTAACATATGTTTTGATATAGAATTATAAAACAATATATTCTAATATGTAATATATTTATGTTGTAATATATTCTTAACATTTTAATACCTTTAATCTTCATAGCCCATTTAAGAGGTGGAGATTTTTTTCACTCCCTTTTATAGATGAGTAAACTGAGGTATCAGAGGTTAAGTAACTTGCCTAAGGTCAAGTAGTAAGGGCTCTGTCCTGAAGTCAAGTAGGTCAAGTAGGAAGAAGCCAGGCTAGGATTGACCCTAACTCCCAATTAAAGGGTAGTAGTAACATGTGCATAGATAGCAAAGTGTATATAAAGGTTGCTGGGAAAATGAAAGAGAGGCCTTTAGCCTCGCCTGAAGGAATCAGGCAAGGCTTCCTGGAGGAGTTGGTACATGTGCCATTCTGAAGAGCAGGTAGATTTTCGAACAATATGGTTGTAGTGGTGATATGGGGGGAAGAGGAGTTTTCGTGTACCTTGGCGGGGGGAATCCAGTTTTCTGAGACAGTCCCAGGCAGATTAGGGCAAGAATTTCAGGCAGGAATTTCAGGACCTGGAAAGACAAGAGGCATGGGACCATAGACCATGCAGCTTGGGAGCCTAGTTACAGGTGGGAGACAGAGCCAAAGGGGGTGGGCAGGACCCTCCCAGAAAGCATTTTGCTTGCCAGCAAAGGAGCCTGAACAATTGGGCTTTATCCTAAAGGCAATGAGGAGTGCAGGAGAATCTCATTAAGGAGGGAAGGGCGGTCGGTCTAGTTTGGATGGTATTAGAGATGATTTGCAGAGAGAAGAAGGGAAATGGGTTAGGAGGCTCTGGGGAGCCAGGGGAAAGGATTATTACGGAGATAAAAACTCCTCTGACCTCGCCTCAGAGCGGCGCACCACCCAGAGGTAGTAGTTTCCTCTAACGGGCAAGACCCAGCCCACCACCAGCTGTGGCTAAGATGGCTTCCTCCTACTTCCTGCCCCAGCAAACAGATGCCCCACGTTTCCCCTCCCCACCCAACCCACCACATCCAGGCTTCCCCACCAAGCACTACAGTAAGAGATCTGCGAGGTAAGGATGTTTTAGCACGGTGCACATGCAGCGGGGCGCATGGCAAAGGCCCTGTGTATGACGCGGGCTGTCGAGTCAGGGATCCTGGGGGTGAATTTCGGCTCAACCGTACCAGATACGGAGCCTCTCAGTTACTTGCCGTAGCACGTGAGTAATAACACAGGGCGCAGGAAAGCACTAGGAGGGATCTTGTAGGTCAAGTGTGTACTTGGTTCAGCGTAGCGCTTAGGGCTCTTGTCATCATACAGACCCCTTATGATGGGGTCCCACCTGCCACTCCGGGTTCAGCTCCCCTGGCCTTGCACTCTACACCCCACCGCTATCGCTCTGCTTCTGTCTTCTCAGGCGATTTGGCTTCCAGTACTCGCGCCTTTTACAGGCTATTCTCAATGCCAAATATAATACCATACCTTTCTCGCCTGCGATGGGGATTCCGTTCCCATTTGTCTTTCAAAAGGGATGGTACCTAAACCTGGCAAATACAGCCATCGTGGCATTCTTGTTAGAGCAAAAGGCTGTATATGCTTCCTCTAATTATCTTTGTAAATAGGTATGTTTTGATATATAATATGTAATATACGATAATATATTCTAATATATAACATATATGTTGTAATATATATGTATTTTTAAAGACTTTATTGATTTATTTGTGAGAGAGAGTGAGCACAAGCAAGGGGAGCTGCAGGCAAAGGGAGAAGCAGACCCCCCACTGAGAAAGGAGCCCATACCAGGACCCGGGGACCAGGACCCAAGCCAAGGGCAGATGCTTAACCAACTGAGCCACCCAGGCATCCCTGAAGTATATTTTTTATATCCTTAATCTTCATAGCACATCTATAACATAGATGTTAGTAAATAAATAGTTCCTTTGTCTACCAGGTAAAACCAGAACTAAGCTAAACTCAAACTTTTGGACTCAAAAAGCATAGATAATGCATCTATTAAAGCTTTGTACACTCACTCTTGGATTTTGACACACAGATGGGTAAACAAATTCAGTTGTAAATTTAAACAAGAGTATTTGTGAATTTGCTGGTTGGTGCCCATAACGGACCAAAAACTTCAATAGAAGGGTAAGTTCTGAAGCCACCAGGAAGGCCATGTCCAGTCACATCAAGGAAGACTTTCCTCAGATTCTGGCTCACAGTCAGTCCCTCTACTGTGCTTTCTCTACATCCTGCATCTTGTATGCTCTTCCACTCTTGTACTCACCCTCTGATGATGTCCTGCACTATATTTTCTGATTGTTTACCTGTCTCTAAGTGCCCAGTGCCTTGTCTATATCGTTCCTCTAGCACATGGCCCAGGGCTTCAGATCTGGTAAGGGATCTCTGTATCTCCACTGAATGAATACTATGTCAGAGGGCTTAAATCTAAATAGCCCATAGGTTCTTGGTAATGCCAGGCCCCAAGACAGGGATAATAAAAGAACTGGGTTAGGGGTTGAGTTCATCCAGTGGAATTCTAGCAGACAGTTTAAGACATATAGCTAAAGGTCGAACGAGAGAGAAGAGCCTGATATGGTTTTAAGAGCCCAGTCCTTGTCTATATGGTAGCCGAAGCTATGATCTTAGTTATGGATGCCTAAGACTTGTGAATAGAGTGAGAAATGGAAGAAGCCAAGGGCTCTCAAGGAACATCCATTTCAAAGTCCAGCCAACAGATGTGAAGATTAAAAGACCAGCAGCTAGAAAATGCAGGAGGAGAACCAAGGAAGAAAGGTATCCAAAAAGCCAACGGAAGGCAGAAATTCAAGAGATGTCGACCCTCAGATGCATGTGGATATGGATTTGGCAAAATGGAGGCCACTGGGGCATTTAGTGAAGCCATTTCCGCAAGAAATCAGAGGGACAGAGTGTGGGGACTGCAGATTGTTGCAGAGAAGGCATGAAAGGAAAAAGTGGGGATCCGCCCACCATTATTCAAATGAAGCACTTTCTTCCCCGCTTAAAGATTTTAAGGCAGTATCTGTCATCTCTCAGAGGATAGTCAAGCTTTAGAAGTCCATAGAGAGAGCAACCTCACTCTGGTCTTTGCTTCTGGAAGATCAGTGTATTCATTTTTCAGTGTGATGTCTCTCGGCTTCCCTACAACTCAGAGTAGACCTCAGTCGGTCCAGATGCCGAACGGTAGCTGAGCCTCGGGAAGCATCTTCTCAAAGCCTTCATGGAGGGATGGTGCCCAAATCCCACTTTCAGACCCTCTCACGGGACCCTGAAAAAAAAAAAAAGGCAGTGCACACACACCTTCCACCGACTGGGTGAGGGAGAGGTGTTAGGCCTCATGGATTTCTACAACTTAATGGTCTCTCCGAGTAGACAGGGGCTGAACCCAAAACATACAAATAATTTGCTACAGCCTGGTTTCTGAGATTGGAGACTTTCCAAATACGCATGCCATCCACCTATGGTTACATTATAAGATTCTCGGAAAGAATGAACATCCCCAAAGTACTAAACATACAGTAAGAACTTACTAGACAATAAAATGTTTAGATACAGGAATACCCTTAGAGATCTCTAGCTCCACTCTATCACATTATGGTGTCACGGCTTTCTTGTTGACTTATCAGTCTCCTTCATTTGACTATGGACTCCTCTGGGGCAGAGTTCCTGACTTACTCTTTTTTTTTTTTTTTTTTTTCTTTCGTGGGTTGGAGGATACTACCCAACACTAAGCCTGACCATTAAAGGTATTCAATAGGGACGCCGGGGTGGCTCAGGGGATTAAAGCCTCTGCCTTCGGCTCAGGTCATGATCCCAGGGTTCTGGGATCGAGCCCTGCATCGGGTTCTCTGCTCCTCAGGGAGCCTGCTTCCTCCTCTTTCTCTGCCTGCCTCTCTGTCTACTTGTGATCTCTGTCTGTCAAATAAATAAAATCTTTAAAAAAAAAAAGGCATTCAATAAATGTTTGATACATAAATAAATGCACACATAAAATCTCAACACAAGATGTGAAAGAGGCAGTGAGTAGTCCTTCTCCCCAAATCTGGGATTAAAGGTCACTTCCTCAAAGAGGACTTTCTTGGTCACTGGCATTCACTGACTGCTTCACAGAACTTCTCAGTTTACATTTGCTTTGTTTACTTTTGTTATTATTCAAGTATAATTAACATACAGTGTTGTGTTAGTTTCAGGTCCACCATATAGTGATTGAACAATCCCATCCATTTCTCAGTGCTCGTCATGGTAAGTGTCCTCTTAATTCCTCTCACCTGTCTCACCCATCTCCTCACCCACCTCCCCCCATGGTAATCATCAGTTTCTCCTCTACAGCTAAGAGTCTCTTTTTTGGGTTGTTTCTCTTTTTTCCTTTGTTTCTTAAAGTCCACATGAGTGAAATCATATGGTGTTTGTCTTTCTCTGACTGAATTATTTCACTTAGCATTATACCCTCTATATCCATTTAGGGTGTTATCAATGGCAAGGTCTCATTCATTGTTATGACTGAGTGATACTCCACTGTGTATATATATCACATCTTCTTAATCCATACATCCATCCAGGGACACTGGGGCTGCTTCCATATTTTGGCTCTTGTAAAAATGCTACAATAAACACAGGGGTGCATGTATCTTTTTGAATCGTATTTTCATTTTCTTCAGGTAAATGCCATCTAATCCAGTAATTCCAGTTCTGCTTTGTTTACTTTTCAACTGTCTGCTCTTCAACTAGAATGTAAGTTTCAAGAAGTTGGAGATCTTCTGTATCTTGCCCAATGTTGTACTCAATGCATAGTGCTAGCAAAGGCCTAACACAGAGTAGGTCCCCAGTATTTGTGGAATGAATGAATGAGTAAGTGGAGCCAGAAGAAAGCCAGGCTAAAATAGAAGACTCAGGTCTGTGCAGGGAGCAAGTCTTGGGCCAACTCCACCTGCCCTGGGGGCATTTATAGTCTCAGAACAAAGCAGCTTCTAGCCCTATTTCATTTCGTCCCATTATCCAAGGAATAGGGGTAGAGCTTCTGGCTTCCAATCTTATTTTAACTCTCTCTACTCTAGTAAATTTTGTCAGATTAAATTGTGACACAAGCTCCCCAGGATTAATCAGATAAACCCAGCTAATGAGTTAGCTAGGAGTTTTTACTCTTCCCTAACTTGAAGTTTTAATCCCTGTCTCCAGAAGTCCCTAAAAGGAGAGCTGGGGGGAAAAAAAAAAATCATTAAGGTTTTTCCAAACCCCTGGGTTCTGTCCTTTCCCTACCCCACTTTGACTCTCCAAAGTCTGCAATTCCTCCCACCACACAAGCACAAAGGTGGGAGCTGGTGAACGAGAAGACTTCCTCACCAGCAGGGCTCACAGGTTATGGGAGGGTCACACCCATGTTATGGGAGAGTCACACCCAGATTGATGGAGATGGGTTCCAGCGACCTTTTGTCTTGTTTACTTGATTTATTACCTGTGTCAAGGGGGTTCTGGGAGACGGGGAGAATTGCTTATGTCACTGCCCCAGCCTGGAGGAAGACCTCTGACTGCTGAAACTTGCTGACTCCATCCTGCCACCTTCCTGGTTTACTTATTCCCTCGCTATCCGTGCTCAGCTTGCTGCTAGGGGCTGGATGGCTTGGGGGGGGCTTCTTCTGTTGATGTTGCTGGTACTGAGTTTTGCTTTGTCTTTCTCCTAATGTAGAACAACAAATAGAACAAGAAAATGAAGAACACTTGACAATCCCAGAAGCCACTCGTCTTTGATAAATTTCAAAGAGAAAGTGGAAGAAAATAAACAATCACTCTGTAAAGAAATATTTGATGTACACTGAATAGAGTAATGGTGATGTAGATTAGTACTGGCCAATAGGAATATAATGTGAGCCATGCATGTAATTTAGAAATGTTAGTAACCACACTAAAAAACTAAAAATATCCAAAAATGTGATTAATTTTAGAATATATTTTATTTAACTTAATATACCCAAAATATTATCCTTGCAACATGCAATCGGTATGAATGCATCAATATGACATTTTCATACTGAGTCTTCAAAATCTGGTGTGTATCTTATACTTGAAGCCCATCTCCATTCAGCTACATATCAAGTTGTCAACAGCCATGTGTGGGTCTCGTGGCTGCTACATGGGACAGTGCAGATCTAGACGGAAATGTCTCTTGTCCTTCTGTGAGTGGGAAGGTTAGAAAATAAGGAAAGAGCTAATAAAGACAGTGACTTTAGATTGTGATAAATGTTAGCAATAATGGTGATGAGCTAACAACTAAGGAACAGGGATGGGAGGTGTTGCTACTTAGATAAAGAAGTCAGGCACCTGGGTGGCTCAGTTGTTGAGCGTCTGCCTTCAGCTCAGGTCATGATCCCAGAGTCTTGGGATCAAGCCCCACCTCCTGCTCCCTGCTTGGCAGGAAGCCTGCTTCTCCCTCTCCTACTCCCCCTATCTGTGTTCCCTCTCTTGCTGTGCATCTCTCTGTCAAAAAATTGAATAAATTTTTTAAAAGAAAAAAAAAAGAAAGAAACCATCTGGGGCCTCTCACAGAAAGAGCCTTCAAGTGCATTCCTGTAACCTAAAAATGGACCAGCCAGGTGACGTGCACAGGAGCAATCCAGGCAAAGAGAACAGTAGGAACAGAGGCCCAAAGGCATCCAAATGCTTGGCTGGGAATATTCTCCAGCATGGCCAGGGAACAATGATCACAGAAGTGGGTGCTATGGGAAGACTTAAGGGGTGCGCAGAACCAAAGCACGTGGGGCTTGCAGGCGTTGGTACAGAACTTGATGTAATTCCAGGAACAACAGAGAGCTAGCTGATGAAGGGATTCAAGCAGGGACGTGCTGTGAGCCAGCGTGCAGTCGTGGACGAGTTCTCCCCCTTCTGCCTGGAGAGTGACTAAGAAAGCAACAAGAGCAGATGCACAAAAACTCCACAGAGGAGGTTATCCGGTGGACCAGGTGAGGAAGGTAGAGGCTTGGCTGGGGTGTGACAGTAAAGGCAAGCAGGTGTGAGGAGCTTGAGGACACATGTTGGAGGTGGAGCTGATGGACTTGCTCACAGACTGGTTGGGGGGGTGAGCAGGAGAGAAAACATCCAGAAGGTCACCTACAATTTTGACTTGAACACATGGCTTGCTCCCCCCTTCTCCGCCCTGAGCCCCAGCTTCTGTTACCCACCTCCCAGGAATGTCTGGTGTCCCTGAGACGTAAGCCAGAAAACCAGCTTTCCCAGGCATTGGACTGGAATCTGTCTCCAGGGTTTCAAGCCCGCAGATGCGCCCCTCCTCTGCGTCTGCTTACGCTTATGTCCTCCTCAAACCTGTAAAGAAATTTAGAGCTCCTGTGCCACGACCACATTCCTGAGTAGACTGTGCCTATGTACCTGGGCCCAAGAAGTGCTGTGAAGGCGACCCTATTTAAATCCCCCATAGCAATGGGCAGGGGAACCACGCCTGAACTGGCGTGTGAATTTGTCCCTTTGACGGGAGAAAGGGTAGAAATGTATTCTAGGGGTGAGTGTCAACCAACGAAGCATTCAAAAGGAGGAGTCAGAAAAGCAGGCCTTCTGTGCACAGCGCTAAAAAACAGCTACAATAACAAAAGGTACTGGTCTAGTTTAAGACATCAATAAGATCCTAAGGCATGAATTTCCTAACAGCACTTCCTTATTTACTCTAGGCAAATGTTGAGGCTTAGTACCCTTGATACAAAGACCAGATTGTATATGAAATTCACATAAACATGTAAGCCTTGTAGTGGCTTGAAAACAAAGGGAGGGTTTAACTGGGCATGTGTGGGGGCAAGGGAGGAGGGGTCTGGGAGCTGGGGTACCAAGCAGAATATACAAAAAGGGTGAATGGACCATGGTGAACGCCAGACCCCTACCCTTTGTCCCTGCTGCCTGGGCCAGGGGAGTAGGAGACATCCACGCAGCAACTATACAAAATAGAACTAACAGCATTTTTGCTGCCTCGAAATAGGATGGCATTTCCCAAGAGAACCGAATGTGAGGCCTAAGGGGGCCTGAGCTTAAATCCTGGAATTGACTGAGTCACAATAATTATGAAGGAAGAATCTCCTGTTCGGCCTGGCTTCCAGACTCTCCCGGCATAAGACACTCCCCTCCTCTCCCCCAGGCACCAATGCTGCACAGACTTTCGAGATGGGAGGACACTGTCCCTAATGTGTTTCACTCTGTGCCATGATACCTTCTCCACCGTGGGCATAAACCTTGGAGCTGGCTTTCCAGAAATAGTCTATAAGTAGTTCCTGGGGAAGGAAGCCTGACTTTCTCTCCACCTCAGTCCTGATTCCTTTTCTGACACTTGTCCATGCTTTCATTGGGGCCTGAGGAGGGCAATGTTGTGTAGAAGAGACCCCCAAAAGCTAATTCACTGCTAAGACAGAATACCATGACCTGAAGCCTGTCCCCCAAGAGACTCTCACCTCCCCCACCAGATCCAAGATATGAATGGATGGGAGGGAGAAATAGAGTAAAAAATGAAGTGGGAAGAAGGGTAATAGAAGAGAGAAGCTATTGGCTGAGTCCAAACCGACAGGCCCCTTTGGACAGTCAACAGGACTTTAGATCCTGACCTGGTAACCTTAACTGTACATCATGATTCATCTTTCATAATTCACCCTCCAAGTGATATCCATAACTCTGCCCAATAGCTTCTCCCCACCCTATGTACTTGTGTTTTCTTTTATTTTATTATTTTAAGATTATTTATTTATTTATTTGACAGGCAGAAATCACAAGTAGGCAGAGAGGCAGGCAGAGAGAGAGGGGGAAGCAGGCTCCCTGCTGAGCAGAGAGACTGTTGCAGGGCTCAATCCCAGCACTCTGGGATCCTGAACGCAGAGGCTTTAACCCACTGAGCCACCCAGGCGCCCCAACTTGTGTTTTATTTTCGCTTCAAAGTGTTACAGCCATGCACTCGTGTTTAGTTGGCAGAATCTGTCTTTCTCCAGATCAGAACTAGCCTTTGAGTCAGTGGTGTGACACTTCCCCTAGAATTCGTAAGGACTGAAAATTCTAATCAACTGACCCCACAGCATTCTGATAATAGTGTGTGCACATGCATGTGTAATTTGAGCAAGGCGCTGGACTTAATCTAGTGCTTGGAGAGCAGAGATGCAGAAATCAGATGTCCTAGATTCAAATTTCAACTTTGCCATTGAGTTGTGAGTCTTTCAACAGGTCCCCTTCTTCCTACTGCCCACCTCCTTAGGTGAATTTAGGACAACTCCAAGTCAAAAATAGCAACGATTCTAGTCTAACAATGTTACATTGTTCTGGGACTTTATTAAGGATTGAAAATGGGACAGGGGGGTGCTTTAAATCACTTGCATTTTTTAACAATAGAGGTGCACATATAAAAATCCACTCAGCAATTAATAAAAACCTGATCGGAGATAAAATGCTGAACAATATCCTCATTATGAGAATCCACAGATTTCTAAAATTTGCCAGCACTTCTTGGTCGTTTGTGTTTCTGGGGCTTTCGGATCATTTATTCTTGCTCAGGCAGCCGCGGTAATCAAGAGGGCGATTCTGCAAGGGGAAAGTACGTTGCTGATCCTGGCCAAACAGACTTTCTTTCATTTCTAGAGCCCTGGAATTATCCCCCCTGCCTGGGAGCCAGGGAGGAATGAAGGAAGGGTTAATCTAATCAGTCTGGCTACAGAAAGCAGCCCTATTCAAGGGAATGAGGGTCGGAGGACTTAGGGACTTACCTACAAGCCTTCAAACTACAACTAAGAAGTTAAATGGAGTCTGTTTCTGGAGGGGTTTGACTTTCCCGGGACAAGAAAGGTCAAAAATAAAGTCTAGAGAAAAATTCAGTCAAGTCAAGTTAAATCAGTAGTTCTTGTTTTTTTTTTTTTTTTCCTCTTAGTCTGTCATAAGGTGTTATTTCATGTGTTACTATTTGCTTATTTATTATTTGCGTCTCTATCATGTAAATGCCATGGAGGTAGGGATCACATTTCTTTTATTTCTATTATATTCTCTGGACTGAGTACTTCACAGACAGTAAGCACTTACAAAATATTTGCTGATTGAATAAATCATGAATACTTAGCTTTTTTTTTTTTTTTTAATCCTGAACTTCTTTTAAAAATTGGGTAAAAGTTGAGGCACCTGGATGGCTCTGTGGTTTAAGCATCTGCCTCTGGCTCAGGTCATGATCTCAGGGTCCTGGGGGTGAGCCCAAGGTTGGACTCCCTGCTCAGTGTGGAGGGAGTCTCCATCTCCCTCTGCCCCTCCCCTCATTCATGCTCTCCCTGCCTCCCTCTCTCTCTCAAATAAATAAATTAAATCTTTTTTTTTTAATTGGGTACAAGATATAACTCCTCCCTCCACAAAATATATACTTATATATTTTTATTTTATGTTGATATTTATAAATTTATATTTTATTTATAAATATTTGTAAACTATTTGTATTTTATATTTTATATATTTATATATACATATAACTCTTCTCTTATACATATATAATATGTGTCTATACACATGCATATGTATATAGATATAGATACAGATAAATTGAATCTTCCCATATAGACTCCAGTTTCCAAAGGATATTCCTGCTTCACCTGTGACACTTAGTATCCCTCCACAGCACATAAACAAAAGGTCTAATGTCACACATTCTCCAGAGGAGTTCTTCTGGAAAGAACCAAGATTGAGATTAGGGTCTTCTGATTCCCAGGCTAAGACATCTGAACTTGGCCCTTGGAGATGTCTGAAGGATTCTGGGGCACCTTAGGACACATGTCCAGTATAACGAGATCCTGAGTGAAAGGGAACAGGAAAAAAAAAAAAAAGTCCTAAATTTGTGACTCAGAAAACTTGAATTGAAACCCAGCTCTTGCCTTTCTAGCTGTAGTTTCTCCTAACCAGGTGCTGGACCTCTCTGCGCCTATTAGTTTTTTCTCACATGAATTCAGAGCTCATGCCTAGGCCCAAAGTCCTATAATAATAGTAATTTGTGAACCAGGCCAATGATGCAACTGGCAGGACTTGAATGCAGTAGGATGTTGCTGTGTTGTTCAAATATCTGTCTCACAGAGGTGTTCCCTCATTTTAAGAAGAAAAGAACAGGGTCGCCTGGGCAGCTCAGTTGGTTGAGGGTCCAACTCTTGGTCTCAGCTCTGGTCAGGATGTCATGGGTGGTGGGACTGAGCCCCACAGCTGGGCTCCATGCTCATCCGGGAGTCTGGAGAGGCTCGCCCTCTGCCCCTCCCCCCACTTGTGCTTGTGCTCTCTCTCTCTCAAATAAGTCTTTTTACAAAAATGAAAAGAACACAGTTTATGCTAAAACAAGAGATTCAAAGCAAAATACCAGGAATAACTCTGGACTGTCTTAAGTCTTGTGAGATACTGAGCAGCCATCTGGGTGGTGGTGGGATCTCCTTCTGAATGTGTTCGGGGATGATGGCCGATAGCTCTCTGATGAGTGCTTCACAGAATTGCCAGGAAAGGAGATCTCCAGTCAGGTTGCCTCCAAAATCCAGCCACTCTTTTGATTCTAGGAAAAACCCTGGGCTTCTCTTTGCCACAAATAAGATCTTTAATGCAAAGCTTCTGACAATTTATTCTAATGGAACAGATTATTTGTTTCCTTGAGGTATTTTTCTTCTTGTCAGTTTGGTACAAAAAAGCATGAAAGAGAAAAGCCTGGGTGGCTCATTCGGTTAAGTGTCCAATTCTTGATCTCAGCTCAGGTCTTGATCTCACAGTCATGAGTTCGCATCATGCATCAGTTTCCATGCTGGGTGTGGAGTCTACTTTAAAAAAAAAAAAAAAAAAGCCTGAATGAAAGCAACATTCATTGAGCTTCTACCTGGCAGTCTTTCCACTTACTATCTTATTGGATCCTACAACAACACTGCAAGGCACGTTTTCCCTACCAATTCTACAGATAAAGAAATTCAAAGTGTGGGGCACCTGGGTGGCTCAGTAATTAGGTATCTGCCTTTGGCTCAGGTCATGATCCCAGGGTCCTAGGATCAAGCCCCACATTGGGCTTCCTGCTCAGTGGAGAGCCTGCTTCTCCCTCTCCCTCTGCGGACTGCTCTGCCTACTTGTGCTCTCTCTTCCTCTAATAAATAAATAAAATCTTTAAAAAAAAATAAAGAAAGAAACGAAGAAAGGAAGGAAGGAAGGAAAAGAAATTCAGAGAAAGAAACAAACTTGTTGTCACACAGCTGGGAAACAGAACTAAAGTCTAGGTCTGTCTGGCTTGGAAATTCTTTCCACAATACCTGGCTGCCAGAAGGAAGGAGCTAAGTGTTGGTTGGGCACTGAGGGGGTTCCGGGCTTCCGGGAGTGCTCTAGACAAAGCATAGTTTACTTTGCTTGCTAAGGGGCAATGTACGTTCTGTGTCTGGGGCCTCCTCTGCTTAATCTTTTCCTAAGTTACTATCTCTGAGTATCTTCCTTAAAACAATGAACTAAACCCCACTACATAGTTGGAATTCAAACAGACATCTGAAAAAACAAGGAGACAATGAACTTGTGAAGAGATGCTCAACTTCCTTAGAAATCAGGGAATTGGAGTTGGGGTAAATTGGAAGGGGAGGTGAATCATGAGAGACTATGGACTCTGAAAAATAATCTGAGGGGTTTGAAGTGGTGGGGGGGGTGGGAGGTTGGGGTACCAGGTGGTGGGTATTAGAGAGGGCACGGATTGCATGGAGCACTGGCTGTGGTGAAAAAATAATGAATACTGTTTTTCTGAAAATAAATTAATTAATTTAAAAAAAGAATTCTTATAACTTAATATGGAAAAAATTGACTTGCATTAAGTTAAAACCAAGGAGATAAACAAGTAATTATAAAAGAAGAAATACAAAGGGTCAATAAATATATATAAATAAGTAAATTTAATTGTATAAATTAAGAATTAGAAATATTAGAAATAAGCTACTACATTTTTCATATAAATGCCTGAAAAAATTAGTCCCTAAAATTGTCAAAGGTATAGAAAAGGGTATTTTCACATGTTCCTTTTGGGATTGTAAACTGCTATAATTATATTTATAATGAAGTGGAAGCCAGCTAAATGTCCAATAGGGGGATAGTAAAATACTTTATAGCAGATTGAGATATAACCACTGAAAATCCTTTTTTGAAATAATATTGGGAGTTACTATACAATCAGAAATATTTTATTTCTAAATTATCAGATATACTAATTTATATACTTAAAATTAAATTTATGACCACAAACCAAAAAAGATATTATATCAGCTGTCATATAACAGGCCTGGAGTTCCAGATAAAGGTGTGATGTTCATTATCTTTGGGGTTCCGAAACTTCTTGCCTGTAAAATAATACTGTCAATAAGCTAATATCTCTGGTTCTTACATTATTTACATTTAAATAATTCTATAATATAACTGTCAAAATACCTCTTTTTACATATAAAAATAAAGTTTAGAATATTAAAAAAAAAAAGAAATCAGGGAATTGCAAATTGAAATCGTAGTGAGAGCGGAGTTCATACCCACTACAAAAGCAGTAATTAAAAAAAGTCTGCCAGTACCCCGTGGGCAGTGAGGTTATTGAACACAGCAAACTCATGTACAGAATAATATTTGTACCATCATTTCGGAAAACAGTGGGCCTTATCTTGCAATGCTGAACATTCCTATAACCTTTGACTCAGCAATTGTTGCATATATCCTTCTGTGTGTATCAACCATTTAATAGTAAAAATATCTTAAAATAAACAATTGAGATAGACATAGACATTGAGAAACCATGGCACTAAAGGGGTTCACAGCAGCCTTAGATGAAGAGGCTCCCAGTAGGGAGAGGTCAACCAAGGAACAGAACAACAGGTGACCTCCAAAGGGACTGAGCTCACCAACTTGGTCTCATTCATTAGGAATGTAAAGGCCAGATAAGATACAGAATGTCCAGAAAATTTGAATTTTAGATCAAAGAAAGAATAGCTTTTTAGTGTTAAGTAGGTTCCATGCAATCTTTGGGACATACTTATACTAAAATTATTTAAACTAAAAAATTATGAATCCATCTGAAATTCAAAAATACTTGGTACTCTTTATTTATTTTTTTTTTTAAAGATTTCATTTATTTATCAGAGAGAGAGAGGGGGAGAGAGCGAGCACAGGCAGACAGAATGGCAGGCAGAGGCAGAGGGAGAAGCAGGCTCCCCGCCGAGCAAGGAGCCCGATGTGGGACTCGATCCCAGGACTCTGGGATCATGACCTGAGCCGAAGGCAGCTGCTTAACCAACTGAGCCACCCAGGCGTCCCGCCATCTGCACTTTTATCCACCTTCGACATATCCCTCACCTGATATGCCTCCCTGAGCCTGTGGTATTCCACAGCCTGCTCAGTTTCCCTCTTTCCATCATCCAAGTCTCAGACAGTCTAATTTTGGCAAACTAATTGTGATTCGGTGCTCAGAAAAGCATCAAGCATATTTTCAGTATCTTTAGTTTTAGGATCAGCCGCCTTTCTCAGCAGGGCTGCTCACTTCATCCCTACCTAAACCCAGAAGTATGACCAAGGTGGCCAAGTCCTCACCAAGATACTGATGGATGGGTCCTGCTAGAGGTCCCCAAAAGTGTCATGTCATGCTGTGCTTCAGAGAGAGCTCCAGCAGAGCTCCTGAAACCACATAATAAATACCACTCCAGCTTCCAGCATGAAGGGCTGGTGGTTAAGAGTCCTGAGCTGGAGCCTCCGCTTTGGGCCACCATCTTCTCTGAGGAGGTGGGTCAGAACAATCCCTAAAGTCACTCCTTGTTCTGACATTCTGTGATACACACTGTCGTGGGGAAGAGTGCTCTCCCCTTAATGCCGGGTGCAGACTCTGATGGCTCCCCACTGTTACCTCCTCAAAGGAGCGACATTTTGTTGTCTTTTTCTTTTTGTTAAAAAAAAAGGGGGGGAAAGGAAAGAAAAGAAAAGAAGGACAGAGGAAGGAAGGAAGGAGGGAGGAGGAAGAAAGTCTTTTGAAAACAGATAAAATTAAAACCACACAACAAAACCACGCTTTTTAGAGTGGCTTGGTAGTTGGGCATGGGGGAGAGAGTGGCCGCTCTGCGAGACAGGGGCTTTGTAAGTGGCACCCATCCCAGGACCATGAGTCTTTGACCTCACTTAGTTATCAGATCCAACTTGTTTATTCAAAGTGAAATGTGGGGCCCAGACAACTTGCCAGGTGGCATCAGAGGTCGCCAATGGATCAGGAGATAAGGTACCACATCCTTCCCGGCTCCTGTGCCAGAAAGATGTGGGCCTCTTGGCCTCTGCTTCCTCATCTAAAACTCCCATCATTCGAGTTTCATTAGGATGACTGATGAAAACGTCATCCATTAGCCCCAAATTGGTGTTTTGTTCAAAGAATATAAAACACTGAGAAGTGTTAAGAGAAAGCGGAGCGATCCTGCCAAGCACAGGAGTCTTCAACGCCCCTCCTCTTGCCACCAACAGTCAGAGGTGGGAGGCCGACTTGGCTGAAGGGCTCGGGAAGAGGCTTCCTCCTTGTTTCCATCACCGCAGTTAGACAAACGGCCCCGAACTGCGGTGACTACAGCAATGTTAATCATTACTGGGAAACGAAGACCACGTCACTTAGCCATGGGATCTAGGCAACCAGGGGTGCAACATTCAAATCCACTTAGTTCAAAAGGATTTCCAGAGGAAAATTCCACTTGGTGTTCCCTAGGCCAGGGCTTTCCTGGCCGACTATCACCAACTCCAGAGCTTCCTCCTCCACTTCCACCCACCCTCGCTGCCCCATTCAAGAGCAGCCCCTGGGCTCCACCCAGGCAGCAACTAAGGCCGGAGCTCCCGGCAGCTTCACATCTGGAAGGGATGAGAACAGGATCGGTCTTTGAGAAACTTCCTCTCCCACCAGTCTGGTGACTGAAGCTGGAGGCCGGTGTGTGAGTGCGTGTATGGGATTGTTCTCGCATGCACCCGTGAAGTTTCCATCCTGAACAAAACAAAATTCCTCCCTTTGAAGAGAGAAGGTATCCAAAGGCAGTGCTATTCTAAATATGGGAGGCAGAGAACGTCATAAGCAAAAATGCTCTTCAGCCTCACTTCCAGAGACTGAGT
This sequence comes from Mustela nigripes, assembly GCF_022355385.1. Classification (NCBI taxonomy): domain Eukaryota; kingdom Metazoa; phylum Chordata; class Mammalia; order Carnivora; family Mustelidae; genus Mustela; species Mustela nigripes. Next base: position 18,193,403 of record NC_081566.1, read on the forward strand.
TGAAGGATAGTAACCCGATTGCTTGCCTACAAGACTTCTCTGACATGCGCGGTGGGTCTCCAAGATGGGGCTATGGCTTTCGGCATCCTCGTTATCTCATTTGACCATGGGGTTCTTCCATCATGACAGGACCCCATGGAACTAATATTCTTCAGAATGCGCTTTGGGAAAAGCTGTCTTTGAATAAAGATAAGAATTTCTCCTTTCCCTACTTTTTAACCTCTGGTTTGGGTCTTTGGGGACTGTTGGAGCCAGAATGGATTTAGAACGCAAGTTACCACAGCCACTCAAGGATATGATGGATATCCACTCAGGGGCCTACAAACCATTATTTAGCTCAGCTTATCTTGGCACCTGAGGAGACACTGATCTGTTTGTCCACCAGGGCTCCCTCATCAGAAAAAAAGCCTTTTATCTCAGAGGCGCTGGGATCTCTGTGTAGAAAGAGACCCGACCATTGTCCTGACCATTATCCTGGAGCCCTTTACGTTATCCATGCTAACTTTGAGGTTATCTTGCCTTGATTTCCCCTCTTTATCAACCTGATCTCTTCTCCTAGGCCCCTCCCTGTGACTGGCCAAAAGATGCCCTTTATTGGGGTTCAGGTGGAGTGTGGTCTTATGCAGTGTCTCCCAAACTACAGCCTCTCAGCCCATCATGGCAAGAACTAAGGGCGAGTGTGTGTTCCTAGAAGGAATGGGCCTGAAATCAAATGCTATGATTTTGTCTATTTTAAGGGTCAGACTCAGGAACAAAACTGATGGCTGAACCCATCGTTGGTTCTTGTACTACTGCTCCCGAAACAGAAACCAGCCTTCAAGACTCCCTTCATGAGCTCCCACTGCTGTCAGAGTAAAACCCAGCTCCAATATGACAGCAGCCACCAAATATGTTCCTACCTCTTAGCCCTCTGTCTTATCCTCCCCTAGCCCAGGCTCCTTATCTCCTCAGAGGCTTTGACATTGCTGTTCCTGCTGTCTGAAGAGTCTTCCTCCAGCTTCTTAAAAGAATGGCTTGTTTTCATTCTTTAGGTCACAGCTTAGATGTCACCAACTCAGGGAAGCCCTCACGGGCCTCTCTAGGGCATCCCCTCTCATTGATTTCCCAACCACCTTATTTATTTCCTTCACTGCCCTCTCAACAATCTCCTTCTTGTCTTTGCTGGCTCCATTTGTGTATTGCTTGCTCCATTCATTTCCTTCTGGTTGAGGACACGGCCTGTCCTGAACACTACGATAGTCTCAGCCTCCAGCAGATAGTTGTAGAGTGAATCAACAAAAGTCGAAAAGAGGGTTCCTCAACACAGGGGTCGCCGTGCATCTCTGCAGCTCTTCATTCTGTGACCTCATTTAAAACCCTGAATTTTCTACATGGGAGGAATTTACACCATGGGAATCAGCAAGTGCTACAAACCCATGCTTGATTTATTGTTCTGTTGACCATCAGACTTAAGTAACAAAGAAAGTATTAGTAATACAGGTAAAGATCCAAAGCGTGTCCCATCTGTAACTACTCTATTGCCAATGGCACAAAAAACTGAGAAAATATTCATGTATTTTTATGTGTGTGTGTGTGTGTGTATATATGCACTTTTTTTTTAACCCATGAAGCCAGTTAGTAGCCAGTTACCAACACACAACTGGCTTGGACCTTGCTGGTTTTTGCAATATGATGTGACAAGTGCTATGATAATGTAGGGGGAAGGCATGACAGAGGAAGTGAGTTCAGTTTTAGCCTAATGGAAAAATGGGAAGTTTTCAAGTTAAATATTATGGGGATGGGAATTCCAGGTAAAGAATCCACAAAGATTATAAAATATTTTGTGCAAATTCCATACCCTGCTTTGTTTGCTCTGTTATTGGCCTTTACATCAGGGGACTCATGATATATATATATATATTCTTCTACATCTTATTTTTTTCAAAAACAAGGATTAGGTTTCATCTGTCGATGCATAAGCAGAGTTCATTCATTTTTACTGCTTATAGAGTTTGACACTATATGCACTTATTGGTCTATTTATTCTTCTACTGTTGATGTGCATTTGAAAACTTACATAAATTTATAAATGAATTAATCATATTACAAACCAAAGTCATTATTTCTTAATTAGTGATCATTTTACTTCAAATTACTATTTACTATTTTGGGCTCCTTGTTTCAGGTGTTTTGTTTTGTTTTGTTTTAGATTTTATTTATTCATTTGAGAGAGAGAGAGAGAGACAGCACTAGCAGGAGGGACAGAGGCAGAGTGGAGAGAGAACATCTCAAGCAGACTCCACAATGGCCATGGAGCCCAGCATGGAGCTTGATCCCAGGACCCTGAGATCATAATCTGATCTGAAATCAAGAGTTGGATGCTTAAACCACTGAGCCACCCAGGCGACCCCTTGTTTCAGGTTTTTGTCTATAAAACAATGCTGCCCTGAGCATTCTTCTCCGTGTGCCTTGCACATGTGAAGAATGCAACACCTCCTTACAAGCAGAACTGCTGAGTCATAAAGCATACAGGCCTGTTCACAACTTTGCTTCAGGGTGTCCCCTCTTTTACCAAGTAGTTGAACCATGGGCAGTCTACCAGCATTTTTATTCTACCACACGCTATTGTTGAACTTGCTAGTGTCGTATTTTTTTAATTTTTGCCCATCTGATGGGTGTAAATGGTTTTGCATGATCAGTTTAATTTGCTGTTTCTTTGTCTTTCACGAGTTCTGTTATTTAGCAAATTTTCCAAATGGCCCAGCTGTTCTGGCCCTGGTGTTTAAGGGAAATAAATTACCCCATCTTTTCTTATAATAGAAATTGTATGACTCACTTTATTATGCCCAGGTGATATGTTTGCCAGCCACTAGGTATCAAAAATACCTTCATGCCCTAACCTGAATTTGGTCTTTAGTCATGCAATGCTGATTCTATGTTAGTCAGTCTAAATCAGTTCAACTCTATGTTAGTCGGTTTAAATTTGGGGAAATAGGAAATTCCTTCAGACAGAGTAAGTCTACTTCCGTGGGCTTTTGGACCTTCTCTCTCACCCAAGGGAGAGAGAGAAGTAAGTGGTGCCATTAATTTATTCAGTATTTTGAGTATATATCAGGCCCTGACAATAATTAAGAACATGGCCCCTACTCTTCTGGAATTTGCATTCTAGAGGCACGTACCAGGAGTCTAGCCCCACACCCCTGCCCATCTCTCCAAGTAACTGTGTCCTTCATTCATTCAACCAGCTTTACTGAGCACAGACTTTGGGTCCTGGCATTGCATGAAGTATCGGGACTACCTCTGGGGAGACATTCTCATTGCACGTGCTGCCTCCAGGAACGCCACCGGGCAGTTGACTTCAAGGCTAGCTGAGGACCCATGGGTCCCGTAAGGGAGGAACTGACTGGATCATGCTTTGGTGGTTAGCCACGTCAAGCAGCCATGTTTTTCAAAGTGCAGTTGACTTGCCTCAGAAACACTTTTCAATGGCTGTTAATAATGCAAATTCCTGCACCCCTACTCAATGAGAGGTTGACTCAGCGGGTGTGAGAGCTCTGCACTTTCACCAGCTCGTCGAGAATTCGCCTGAAGTTCAAAACCACTCTCCCTCTAGAGTCACGCTGCTAGAGAATGGTGGAGCGTGAAGGGCATATCTCACAGATATGAAACTGCAGATCAGACCCTACGTCCAGGAGGTGGAAACCCCGATGTGGTGGCTCCCTGTACAGGGTTCCTGGCCCTAAGGAATTGTGCGCAGACAGACTCTGAAGCAGCAGGCTGCCCTGCGCCCACCGGGCTGAGGTTGGCTCGGCGGGTCAGTCAGTGAACTTTGCTTCTGGGATTCCCTGAGGGACATGGGCTGCCTAACGGCTCCACATACCTCTGGGCATCTGTCCAGAGAGAGAACGCACATGCTGGAACATTCCAGCCCCTAGATGGCCCCTCTGGGTGGTTAATGGCATCGATTTACAAACACAGCATACCAGGAGCCCCACTAGCTCCCAAAAGGAATCTCGCTGAAGAGCAAAATAACACACAAAAGGGCCTGGAGCCACCACGGACCCAAACATGAACAGCTGGGAGACGTGACCTCCTCAGGCCTCCGACACGGAGGACGGGGTGTTACTTCCTGAGTTCCTGCTCAGAGGAGGGGAGGACCCCTCTCCCTTAGCAGGTGCTCTGTAAATGTCAGCTGCATGCTGGAAGAAGGGTGACAAAGAGCGGAAGCATTTGGGGACAGGAGGCTGTGGGAGGACCAGGGGCCTCGGGATAGAAGGATCATCCTGTCCTCAAAGAGAGCCCATCCCTCAGATGCCTGTCTTTCTACCTCACCCTCCCACCAGGAGCCTGACTCTCACCCTCCCGGCAGACTTAACTTGTCCTAGGTCGGCTTTCCCGACACTGTTGGGTCGTGCGGGACTCTCGACCGGGAACGTGGGGCAAAGCCACAGGGAATTAAGGTAGTTTAATTCACATCAAACTGGATTATCTGTGTAGCTGGACGTCTGTCTATTTTCTAAAGCATTTTTACATTTGTTAGCCTTTAACTCTGCTTGGGACGTTTCTGCCTGGTTGACCGTGCTGCCTTTTCTCCCTCAGAGCACTTGCCACATTCAGTAAATATCCTATTTCCGTGTTTGCCCGCTGAAGGTCTCCTCACTCTGGAAGGCAGGCTGCATGAGGGCAGGACCTTGCTTGTTTAGCAAGCTGTCTTACTGAGGGCCGTATCCCAACCCTAGACTGAGCCGGCACACAATTTTTATTAAGGAATGAACAAGAGTTCTAAGGCAGGTGTCCCTGGGGCACAGAGAGAAGAAAGTTTGCCGCCTAAGCCTGAACACCTGGTTAGTGGCAAAACCTGTTCTAGAACCTAAGGTCTCTGGCTCCTAGTCCAATAGCTGCAGGAAGCCAGCACCTGTCCCTGTCGCTGTCTTTGTCCTGCAAAGGAAAGAAAACTCTCACCAACATGCCTGCAGGAGAGAGAAAGGAGGGCGAGCCAGACAAAAGACCAAATTCATTGCCGAAGTTAGTCATCTCTATAAGTAGTATTTCCAACTGATTTCCTGCTCTGTGCCTGGGACCTGGGGCGGAAGAGAGAGTTTGGGTCCAGGTTGAGCTACACGCAGTAATATTTCCTGTGTGAGGCTCGCAAGCACCTGGGGTTGGTAGAGCCTGTCTTAGCTTGGGCTGCTTTAACAACATAACACAGACTTTGTAACTTCAACAGAAATTGATTTCCTCATGGTTCCAGAGGCTAGAGGTTGGAGACCAGGGTGTCAGGATAGCGGGGTTTGAGTGAACAACCCCTTCTTGGTTTTCAGGTGAGCACCTTCTTGCTGGATCCTCACATGGGGGAGGTACAGAGGGGAGGACATTGGTCTCTTCCTTTTCTTCAGAGGGCGCTGATCCCAGCATGGAGGCTCTACCTTAATGACCTCCTCTCCCTCTAATTACCTCCAAAGGTCCCACCTCCTAACACTGTGACACTGGAGGGTCAGGGCTTCACCATATGAATTTTGGGGCAACACGAACATCCAGTTTAATAACAGGGACCCAGAAAGTGGCAGCCTCAGGGCAAAGAGGAACCAAACATGAACCTTCTGTAATCTTCAGCCAAAAAGATAAGAGGCGAGAACAGGAAGTGAGCAGGGAGATGGAGATTTCCACCCATGGGTTCATGGGCAAGAGCCCTCCGAAGGTTGCCATGCATTTCCCCAGGCTCACCAGACACCTCTGGGAATGAAGGCTGCTCAGCTGGGCCTCATTAGCAGGCCTTGTTTTCCATTCCAGTTTGCCGCTGACCTGGCCCTGGTTAGCATGCTGCCCCGGGCTGGGAAAGAGCAGGGCACCACCTCATGCTGAATCACCCAGCTCAGGGACCAGGAAACTTACATAACGAGCCCGATTCCGAGTGTTTGTACACCAGGCTCAAGCTGCATGGACAGAAAAGAAGGAAGCAAGCCTGGGGGCGGCAGAGGTAGCATGGGAGGTGCAAGTCCTGGGGACCCTGGGGTCTGCGGGTGCAGGAAGTCGCTCTGGCCTGGGGAGACTGTGAGAGGGCTCAGCACGCACTAAGCGGCAGAGATCCTCAGGTTACAGAGGCAGACGAAGGAGAACCGCCACACATGGGACTTGAGCTTTCAATCAGCAAGGCACCAGTCGCACGCAGCCTGTCCTCACTGCCTGGGGAATGTGAAGCCGGTCCAAAAGGAACACAGGTGGCAAAGAAGGAACTTCATAAAAATGTGAACTCCTGAACTGTCTAAGCTGTGTCTTCGGGGTGTTGTTCCAGCCACAAGAGAGGGCCCTTCAGCGACATAGGATGACGTTGTTTGGGGAGGGAAACAGCCTGTGGGCTAGAAAAATGTGAGTGGGTGGCTATTTGAACTTGGTTGCAAAGCTCCTTTCAGTCAAGACCCCTTTACAGACGAAGATTAAGAGACTGGCTGGGGTAGGAGACATTCCTGAGAACACATGGAAAGGGAATACTTTTCTTTGTAAGAATACTTTTCCACCCCAGCCCTTTGATTGCTTCTGGAAAAGCAGCCTTCCAGAACCCTGCCCACCTCCCGCGTATACCCTATAAGATGTAGATGTGTCAAAGGAAAGTTGCAGAGGAAGCAAGTCATTCTTTCCCACCACAAACTGAGGGTCCATTGCTTTAGTAGGACTCTTTTCAACATATACCAATTTCTTGGCATCTGGCTACGAGTAAAGAGGTACGATGTTGTGCAGTTTCAGCTCTGGGTAGAGTGAGAAACGAACCACTCTCAGATGAGAAAGACCATAGTTGAAGCTTAGACCCACCTTTGATCATTTTCCTGCCTGTCTGAGCCTCAGTTTCCTCCTCTGTAAAATATGCTGGTCCTAGTACTTACCCTCACGGGTCTCTCTGAAGGCTTTTAAAGAAGCTCTCATTGAGATCTTTGCATACTCTAAATTTCCGGACAAACATTTGTTAGTGCTTCTTGTTCATTTTTTTAATGGTTAGAAAATGAGAGAAAATGACAGAAAGCAAAAAGGGATATCAAAAGGACATGTTGTTATTGTTTTTATTAATAATTTCTTCATCTCACACAGACACACAGACACACACACACACACACACACACACACCAAGAATCTGATAAAAATTATAGCCAAACTCGCTAAGAAAAATACACTCTTTGACCAAATTTTCACATAATTTCGGGTTTCTAGATATTCTGAGGACTAATATAAATCTCAGAATAAAAGTTCTATAATGTAAAAGGATTAGTGCTCACAAGTCCCATGTCCGCCCCTTGGGAATCCACAGGAGGCAAGGAGACACCAACACTGAAAATCTTCAACCACACCAACCCGCCCCGCTAAGGGACACACACCCTTCTACCCTTGTCTCAGGCCAGAGGTGACTTCTGGGAACTGAACTGTGATTCTTCGCATAGCGCAAGGCTGGAGCTGGGGCGGGAGTCTCTACCTGTCCTCTGGCTGGACCCACCTTCTCGCACACTGCATGGACGGTGTGTCAGGAGGACAGGTGCTGAGTGTAGATCCCTGCGCATTGTGTGGCTAAGAGAACCATGGCTATGTTTGAGGAGGGAGCGAGGAAAATGCAGGCAGTGTTTCCATCACCAAATGCTACCCTGCCTTTCTCCGTGGGGTGATGCAGAGATGAAAGAGGCAGTGAATTTTCCTCACACATGCATGACTGCGAACCCTGAGCCTAGACCAGCCCTAGGAGACAGATCCTCCAAATCCCAGGGCATAAGACTCTCCATCTTTATTCTGCAAAATCCCTCAGAAGCTGGACTCAGTGCCCCCTCTCCATTGCTCTGTGCTACCGTCTCCTGCTCAATGGCTCAACAAGAAAATAACTGAGTTCAATCTACTAAGGCCCAGAGAAAGGAAGAGAGGTCTGGGTAAGGGTCAAGTCAGAGCAAGTACTTTTGCTGCCTGCAGGGCATTCATCGTGAGCTCACTGTTAGGGCAAGACTCAAGGGAGGACTTTTATTTGGCAGAGAGTACAGGGCTTCGTGTGTTGGCCTTGTGGTCTCACTGCTTCCCCGGAGTGTCAAATGGTCCTCCAGGTCTTCCTCCTTTAAGTCACGGCTTCAAAAGCATTTGTGGAAATGTGTTGATCGTGTCTAAAAAGCTACTTAAATACCAACATTGATGGATTCAAACTTTATCAGATCAACTAGCAAGAAACAGAGACTTAAGAAAATGGAGCACAGGGGTGACTGGGGGGGGGTCAGTCAATTAACCATCTAACTCTTGATTTCAGCTCACGTCATGATCTCAGGGTCCTGAGATGGAGCCCCAAGTCAGGCTCTGTGCTCGGCGTGAGGTCGGCTTTTCCCTCGCCCTCTGCTGCCCCACCCCCTGCCCCACTCGAGCGCACTCTCTCTCTGTCTCTGTTGCTCAAATAAAAAAGTAAATAAAATCTAGAAAGAAAGCAAGGGAAGGAAGGAAGGAAGGAAGGAAGGAAGGAAGGAAGGAAGGAAGGAAGGAAGGAAAACTTGGAGCACTGGATAGTTAGAAAACTAGGAAGAAACTAGAAACTGGACTGTGGAACTGCTCTCCAGAAGGGATGATGGGGTTGAGGCTCTGAAGGGCTTGAGGCAGTGGGCAAAGCTCCCTGGATGCCTGTGGAAGCAGGCTCTGAGGGGAGAACATCACACCCAACAATTCCTGAGCACTTTGCTCTGTAAAAACTCTGCTCAGCAGCTGGTACACTTTCCTTCATTTCAGACTCACAGCACGCAACTTTATGAGGCAGGTACCACTGCAGTGAAGAAATTGAGTGAGTAATGGAGCCATTGAATAAGCTATTAAGGACGGCACAAGCTAGAAGGAAGCAGAATGGGCCTCAAGTCATCTGACTCCCTCAGCCTTTTACATGCACGCCAGTACCATCTCTGTGCTAGGGACCCCCCAACATAGAAGCTCTGGCCTGGGCATCTCTCGTGTCAGACTCCTGATTTCTTTAAAAGAAAGGAAGGGAGGAGGAGGAGAAAGAGAAAGTTTTCCAGGGCTCCTCACTCAAACACTTGCCCCCCTCCCAAAGCGATCTTAGATATATCATGTTTAAGCTGAACTCTTGCCTTCTTCCCCAAACCAAACAGAAACCCCTGACATGCAGGGTGGCTGCTGTTTCACCTAATGGCAACTTAATCCTTCCAGTTGCCCAGGCCCAAATCCCCAGAATCATCCTCGACTCCTCAGATCACACATCCAGACCGTCAGGAAATACTCGTGGCTTAGCTTCAAAATACATCCAGAATCTGACCACTTACGGCCACTTCCTTCGGTATGAACCAGCATCTTCTCTCTTAGCCAAATAATAGTAAGAGCCTCTACTTGGTCTCCCGGCTCCTACCCTCGTAAACCTACAATTAACTCTTAGCACTATAGCCAAAGTGATCCCCACCTTTTTAATTTACCACTTTAATGTGAAAAAATCTCACAAAGATACAAAAAGCTACAAATGTCTAGTTTAACACATCCGTATGAGGTAAACACCCTTGTAACCACCACCCAGATCAAGAATGTGACGGGCCACCCGAGGCCCCTTCTGTGTGTCCAATCCCAACCACACAGTCCTCTGCGCCCCCAACACGAAGCATTACCCTGACCTTAATAGCCCTCATTCCCTTGTGCTTCTTCATGGTTTTAGCATCCACGAGGACATCCCCCTGTACCACAGCTCAGACTGGCCTACTTTTTAAAACTTGGTATGTGTTCTGAGTCTCTTTTAATCTCCAGGATCCCCTCCCTCACTTTCTTTTCCTTCTTTTTTTCCTGTTGAAGAACCTGTTGAAGAATCTGCATATTCTCCCCTAGAGCGGGTTTTTATAGCTTGAACACCAGGATGCATTTCAACACGTTCCTGCGTCCTCTTGATGTCCTGCACATTAAAAGCTGGATCCTGGGACCCCTCCGTGGCTCAGTCAGTTAAGCTTCTGCCCTGGGCTCAGGTCATGATCCCAGCGTCCTGGGATCGAGTCCCACATCAGGCTTCTTGCTCGGCAGGGAGCCTGCTTCTCCCTCTGCCTGCAGCTCCTCCTGCTTGTGCACTCTCTCTCTCTGTGACAAGTAAATAAATAAAATCTAAAAACAAAACAAAACAACCAACACAAAAAAACCCTAAACTGTTTAAAAAAAAAAAAGAGAGAGAGAAAAAAAGCTGGATCCAAAGTCAGATCAGACTCTGGTCTCATTCCTTTGGCAAGCTGCGGTTTATTCTTTCAAGAGGAAACACATAAAGTCTGGCATTCATTCTTTTTGTTTTATGGTTTTTAATAAATTTCATTTTTCAGCTTTCACTCTTTTTGATGTTACCAGCCAATGACACTCATTGCCTAAACCCATTCATTCATTAAGGTTTTGCAAAATGGGCATACCCGAATTGCATGATTTTGTTTCCATTTATTAGCTAGAATAATTGTATGAGGAGATGTTTCCTTCCAGTTGACATAGGAAAGGCAGGATACGTGCTTGGTTTATCTCGCAGTTCTCCGGTTCTCTTCTCCACTGCTTTGTTCTGGAGCTTCCCCCTCCCCCATCTCTTTTGTCCTCTTTTGACTCCGCCCCCAGCAACTTCTCTTGAGGTAGGACTGTGCTCAGAAACGGAGAATAACTGTTGACTATTTTGTGGCTCTTCTGTCCTCAGGTCTTGTCCCTTTCCTCTGCAAATATGTCAATACCCTGCAGGTCTTGTGGCTTTGGGTGATTGGTTTCTTTCTACTTCTCTTTTGGGGTTTGTGAGAATTCCTAGTCACCTAATTTTGAGGGAAATATTGTCCAAGTGTTCATAGTTTTCATTCCAGTCTCTCTTTCAGTTGTGATGTGGGGATTCAGAAATGTCCAGAAATACTATCCTGCCATGGCGGCCGCCATCTTTCCAGAGTGCTCCTTCTGAAACCTGTCACATTGAACCACTTCTCAAAAGTCTGGAAATGCGGCACCTGGGTGGCTTAATTTGTTACGCCATCAGACTCTTCATTTTGGCTCCGGTCATGAACTCATGGGTCATGATCTCATGAGGTGTGAGATGGAGCCCCGAGTAAGTCTCCTTACTTATAATGGAGTCTGCTGGAGATTATTTCCCTCTCTCTCCCCACAAGCCCCTCCTCCATTCAGGTACATTCTCTCTCTCTCTCAAAAAAAAAATAAATAAATAAAAAATAAAAGTCCAGAAATGACTTCCCATTTCACTCAAAGTAAAAGCCGAAATCTCTGCAAAGGGTTATGAGGCCCTGTAGGATCAAGGCCTCTCTGGTACTCACCCCTCAGACCCTTTCTTGTGCTTTTCTCCAGTCTGTGCTCTCAGCTCTGGCTCCACGGGCATCCTTGCTGTTCCTCGAACATGCCACGCCTCTTCCCATCTGAGCCTTTGCTCTAGCAGTTTCCTCTACCTCAGTCACTCTTCCCTCAGAGGGAACTAACTCAACCTCTTCCTTTAAGACTTCGACCTCACTTTCTCCATGACTTCTGCTGTGACAGGAGCCTCCTCATGGGCACTCCCCATCCCCTTTTCTCTTCCACTCTTTCTTCTTTCCAGAGTATTTTACACCTTCTAACACTAAACATGTCACTATATTATGATGTTACTACGTATTATCTATCTTCCCCTGGCTAGAATATAAAACCCATGAAAGCAGGAATGTCAAGCAGAGCAAGGTCTGGCAGCAGATGTCGGTGGTTAGTAAATGCATGGATGAATAAATAAATGAAGCAGCCCCCGCTGGGGAGCAACGTAGGGGCCGAGTCACGACCTCCAGCCCCCTCCTGCCCTCCTCCCTTTGGATGCCCCGGTCTGCAAGCCAATTGTCTGAATGAGTACCGAGTGCAGCCCCACAGTTTGTCCTTGAGCCTCAAGGAGTATCAGAAGGCAAGCCGTGTCAGAAACATTCTTTCTAGGACTTCTGAGCTAAGCCTGAGCCAGAAATAGCACCCCAGCCATGTGCCTTCTAGCATTTCAGCACATCTGCTCCTCATCCCACTGGAAGAGCAGGGAAGCCTGGAGGGCAGAAGAAGAGAGACAACGCCAGAGGGGCTTGAAAGTAGGCAAGAAGAGGACAGTGCGTGACAGTCAGCCTGCCCCTGGGCGCCAGCCTGGGCCCAGCTGCGTGCTGGGCTGTTCTGAAATCCCGTAACCTGAGTCACTCGTGTTCTTGCTCCGTTCCATGGAATTCCTGACTTTTATTTACTTGGTGTTCTCCGCTGAGTCTCAGGGGACAGACGTCACATGGCCCCTCTTCTAGCTGTTCCAGCCTAACTAACAAAGTCAGGACCAACCCACGCAAGTATGGGGCTCACTGGTCTTACTTTCTAACCAAACCTAGTAGGTCTCAGGCAAGCAGGGTCCCTGCCCTCCTCTCCTTCCCTACGGACAAAGAAACCTAAGGTGGGAGCCATTTCAACAGGGAAGTCCTGCCCCAGACAGTCTCTCTGAAACTCTAATTAGTCTTGAAAAATGCTCCCTGAGCTCGGGCGCCTGAAGGATCATTGCCCAATCAGCAGATTGCAAGCCTATGGCCAGACCCAAGAAAACAGGTAGAAGGCCAAAACTGAGGCCTTTTCCAGCCCCACACTTAGGATCTCAACTCTTTCCTTCAGTTCTTTTTTTATTCTGCTGGAAACTGCCAACACAGCAACCAAGATTAGCTTCCAGACTCTCTGTATTGTCACGGGTGGGATTGTGTCCACGCCTCCCCTGAGCCTTCCTGGAGGCAGCAGGAGCAGCCCTTGAAGCGCTTCCTTCTCTTCTTTTGTCCCGTCTTCATTCCCAGCTGGTGGATGCATAGTTCTTAACCAGTGCAAATGAGTGGGCTCCACTTGGATCAACTAAGAATGAGCCAAGAACCCTCAAATCACAGAAACCTGAGATTCCGATCATCTCTCAAGTTCTCCAAAGTTGCCTTTGAACTCGGACCAAATGTTCAGTGGTCCCCTTGTCCCCACCAGCCACCAGGGGCCCCCAACTCCTCTGAGAAAGACACTACTGGGCACCAGACATAGGACATAAGACATCTTACTTATTCCATGTAACCCCTGAAGATAAATACCATGGTGCCCATTGTATACGTAAGAACACGGAGTTCAGTTTGGTGGTGTAGCTTATGCAAAGTCATTCAATTCAGAAAAGGCCCCATCTGTTTTGACTACCTTTTGGGGTTTTCCAGCAAGCCTGGACAGTTGTGTTCTCTGTGTTTAAAGGTGACAGGGACACTGACTTCTGTGTTTCTGAAATGTTATGGAAATAGGACTTCCAGATATTCCAGACGTCCACCGTGCATCCTGGTGTCCCCAGGAGAGTTCTGATAGCACTGTGTATTATTATTTTTTTTAGATTTTTTTTTTTATTCATTTATTTGACATACCGAGATAACAAGTAGGCAGAGAAGCAGGCGGCGGGATGGGTGGGGGGTGGAGGAGGCTCCCTGCTGAGCAGAGAGCCGGATATGGAGCTCCATCCCAGGACCCTGAGATCATGACCTGAGCTGAAGGCAGAGGCTTTAACCCACTGAGCCACCCACACGTCCCATCACTGTGTATTATTAACAGTCCTCTTTTATCAAAATCATCTTCATTTGGATAATAAGTGACATCGTCCCCCTATCCAAAGGAACAAAGGAGTAGGAAAATGGGGGAAAAAAAAAAGAAGAAGAAGAAGAAGAATTACTCAACAGGTCCCTGAGCAGCTGGCATAGAAAGGCCTCAATAGGGCTTTGAGGTGCTCAGGGTTTGCCTTACCCCAACTTCTCTTGCTGGCTTTGCCTCATGTGTTCCCTTCCACACTGCTTTTACTTCTCCTTGCACAATGCTGGAACTATGACCTACAGGACAAGAGGAAATGAGATCAGCATGCCAGAGGGTTCTCAGTACCCCTAGATGACCCTTCCTGTGGATCCCCACATTGCTGAAAATAAACTAAGCCTCTGTTCAAGTGACCTGTGTCTTTCCAACCCTAACAGATAAAGGACACTCCCATGGAGAGAAATCTGAGAGATCACTAAGGTTTTGAATGTCCTACAAGGAAGGAAAATAGGAATGTCTTTGACCAAAGTTTTCATGCCACATCAGAGTTTCACCAGACACTCTCTTCCATCCTATAGTGAAATGACACAGTGGATTGAGCAAGGTGTTTAGCCATCAAAGATCCAAATTGGATGCTAGCTTACCTGCTAATGAGTTGGGTGATGTTGGACCAGTTTGTCAACCTCTCTGAGCTTAAGCTTTCTAATTCATCAGAAAAATGGATATGAGAACGCCTACTTTGCAATGCAATTGCAGGATTTCAGATGAGATTATGGATAAAATGTCCCACATATAAAGGCACTTATTTCATCATTTTTAAGATTATTTATTTATTTATTTTCCATAGAGAGAGAGAGAGAGGGAGAGAGTGAAAGCACAAGAGAAAGCATAAGCAGGGAGAGCAGCAGAGGGAGAGAGAGAAGCAGACTCCCCGCTGAGCAAGAACCCTGGTGTGGGGCTCAATCCCAGGATCTCAGGATCATGACCGGAGCGGAAGGCAGACACTTAACTGACTGAGCCTCCCAGGCATCCTAAGAGACTTTTATTGACAGTGATGATGATGTTGATGTTGAGGATGAGGTTGATGATGATGATGAAAGCCATCTCTCACTGAGGGTGACATAGGAATGCTAATCTCAGGGTATGGAGGAAATACTCCAAAGGCATAAACTCCAAAAAGAGTAACCAATAAATATTTGTCAAGCAGTCAGCACTCTTGAGAAGAAAGGGTTCAATTAGTTAACCAATTCAAACTAAACTGCGATTTATTTGGCGACTAGTATGTGCCAAATAAGATAATGGAAACTGAGGATTACAGGGATGTCTATTAATGAGTTCATGCTCTCCAGGTGCTCAAGGCCAAATGGAGGGTCTGGGTTCAAGGGGGACATGTGTCTCCACTTTGCCATGATCTCAAGCATTTTCAAAATACTTTCAGAGCAGAGAGGATGAGACAGGCTGTTTTGCTTAGCAGGTGCGAAGACCTCGCAGAAGAGTAGGCAGGGGAACTGACCCTTCCTAGCTGGGCAGGATTTCTAGGCATCTGGCAGCACGTTTACATTCTAATCTGGGAAAATTCAGTTCCATTCTTCACTCTGCAAAGAAGACAAGTTGTTTCCCAAAAATGAGGATGAAGGAGTCTCCTTCATACTCCTCTTCCACTTTCTCATATGAAGTCAGTGGCCAAGTCTAAAACTGAATGCACAATCTGAAAGCCACAGAGACCCGAGACCGAAAAAGAGCTTTTGATGCAGAAATTAATCAAGACTTGGATACAAATACATGTCACATATTTAAAAAAAAAAAAAAAGTTTCAACTTCATCGAGTTAACTATGAGACATTTAGTGGAAAACAAGGCATTGAATCACAAAATCAAAGCAGGAAACGTGACTTATCAGAGGCAAAAGAGAAACTGTACTTGAGATCTGTCCCTGCTGAGAAATATTATCAATCAAGGTCACAGTCTGGAAAGAGGAATTAACAAATTCACTCATTAGCCTTCTGCTTCTACTTCTATTATGCTTCTACTTATTTAAAGTAGTAGGTTAGAGCTTCTTGGTTAAATAAACAGATAAGCAATTGGCTTTGGGATAGAAAATGAAACCAGTGAGGTGCCTGGGTGGGTTAAAGGTGCTCAGTGGGTTAAAGCCTCTGCTTTCAGTTCAGGTCATAATCCCAGAGTCCTGGGATCGAGTCCTGCCTCAGGCTCTCTGCTCAGTTGGGAGCCTGCTTCCCCCTTTCTCTCTGCCTGCCTCTCTGCCTACTTGTGATCTCTGACTGTCAAATGAATAAATAAAGTCTTTAAAAAAAAAAAAAAGAAACCAAGTCATGATTTAGTCCAATTGTTCTTCTTTAATATATTAGATGGTAGACCATGAGGTGTTTCTGTGTCTGCTACTGACCTCCTTGTCCATTTTCCCTTTTTTTGCCCTAAGTCCGAAGCCATAATTGTCAGGTGGGGAGATTGCAGCCCAGATTTGGTCCAGGGCAACTCCACAAAGCAAAAAATTATCCAGCCCCATATGTCAATGGTGCTGAGATTAGGAAACTCTGGACCAAATCTGGGTAAGTTGAGAAAGGCTTTGCAAAGAAAAAATGGAAGATGGGATTCAGAAAATTAGTACCTTTCTTCATCATGATAATGTAGGGGAGTATTCATACAGGCAGGTACTTAAAACCAAAGCTCTTACAGCATTTTGAGAGAAGCAACAGGAAAAGGGCAGCTCCTGGCTTCCCAGATCAGAGACTCCATGGCTGCTGCTCAGGTCTTTCGGTGATGAGAGTTTATGAACTCCAAACTGAGCCATCAAGGATTTCTTTTTCTGATTAGTGAATTTGTTTATCTGATATTTTTAAGCAGTAAAATAATTATACCATGTATTTTTGGATGTATCTGTATCCATACATATATAGTAATTCTCTTTTATTAAAAAGAACTATACTATGAAAATAACTTCAATATCCATCAGTGGAGGGCTGCTGATATAGATTATGGTACATATCTTTATATCAGAGTATCTGTGTATCCGTTAAAAATAATAAAGAAAAACAAAAATGGAAATATGACATGCTGTAAGGGATTTGCCTTAAAATCCTACAATGAAGATTTTTAAAGTGGAAGAATAGATTTTAAAATAGGCAAATGATCAATTGCTAAAGATGGGTTGAGGTTATATGAGAGGTTAAATTTTCTATACACTAGTTTTGGGCCACGGAGGTGGCTCAGCTGATAAGCATCATACTCTTGGTTTCAGCTGGGGTCATGATCTCAAGGTCGTGAGATGCAGCCCCAAGCCTGGCTCCGTGCTCACTGTAGAATCTGCCTGAGATTCTCTTTCTCCGCTCCCTCTGCTGTCTCTCTCTCTCTCTAAAATAAAATAAAATAAATAAAATCTTAAATTTCTTCTTTTTATACACTAAGTTCTAAATTCTGTGATAGAAAAAGTCAGAAGTAATCATTGGGAAGCACTCTACGTTCTTAGCTGGAAATATCTCAAAGATACAATGTGAACGGGAAGAAATGAGAGACAATAAGAGAGGACACAGTGGGGAAATATTTTTATTTTTACATACGTAAATAGTGAAGAAATTATAGAATAAGACCCAAGAAATTAATTAAAGTGGTTACCTAGGGCACAGATAGAGGAATCAGGAACTGGAAAAATGGGGAATCAGGACGGGAGCTAGACTTTTCAATGTGTACCTTTTTATACTTTTGAATTTTTCAGCCACGTGACTGTATTCATATATTCAAAAGCTTAAATAATATGAAATGCAAGTTCATCAGACAAAAATTAATCTGTTCTAAGAAACGTAGGACATTTCGTTGCCACACTTACATTCCAGCCTTGAAAAGAACTCCTGCTGCTTTCACAAATATTATCTCATTTATCTTCACAAAAACCCTGAAAAATTTTAAATGGGCACGGTGGAGTGAGAAGTAGAAATTACAGTCTGATATGGGCTGGGCACATCATGTGAAATGGGAACGAGGCTTGTCCTGGTTGGCTCTTAGACCTAGAAAAGAAACCAAAGTGTAACAGTAGAGAGAGGGAGGAGAGAGCCTTTGAACGCAACAGAAAGAATTATTGAAGATCACGTGTCTAAGGAGGCCTTCAGATACGTCAACTTCTCTGGGTGATCTCCACATGAAATCGTGGGGAAGCATGCAATTTAACAAAAGTTTATTGAACTTGGGCTGTGCTAGGCCCAAAGGGAGACCTGAGTTGAAGATGAAAAAAAATACATTCGTAGATTCAGCTATCTCTGCAAGAGAGTGAGAGTTACCGGCAGTATCATAGATTTAAAATACCCTCATCCGAAAACCCAGGAGTTTCATTTTATGGTGTCCACATGTGCAAAAGAGTCTCATGTATAAGGATGATCTTTGCATTGTTGTTTTGCAATAACCTGAGTTGGAGATGACCTATATGTCAATTAATAGGGATTGGCCGAATAAATGATGGTATTACATATCCATGCTAGGAAATACCACAGAGCAATTTGGCAAAGGAAAATAAAAGATTTGGGAAAGCTATCGATAATAAAAGAAGAGATTGCCAAGATAGACAGTTGAGTTGAAAACAAAAGAAAAAGGCTGCTGAAAGAGAATCCATATCATATGGTATGAATCAAATGTTTAAAAAAAACCTCCATATTTGCATATAACGTGATTAAATGAAATGTATAAGATCATAGAATGCCGTTAACATGATTATATGAAATGTGTAAGAAAAGTTCTGAAGGAAAAACAAAGTGATCAGTGTTCACTCCCCGGGATTAGGAAAAGGGATGGGTGAAGCCAGGGGATAGTCAAAGGGGCCTTGAGCCTTCTCTGTAGTATTTTTAATTTTGACAAAGCAAGTGAATTCATGGGTCAGTTGTTTAGTGAAAACCATTGTTTTCATACTTCAAAGTAGAGAAGAGGGGAAGGCGGCACCGTTGCTCAGCGGGCTCACAATCTTTTAAACAATGCGTTAAAATAGAAGGCAATATGATCTGTGTAGCGATCTAGTAACAACAGCTAACATTTCTTGAACTCTTATTACCTACCTTGGGCTACCTAGTCATTAAATCATTTCATCCTGACCACAACCCTAGAAGTAGGAACAATTATTACCCCTACTTTGCCAAGCCCACAAGGCCAGTGAGTACAGAACAGGGATGTGAACACATACGCTTCTGACTCCAGAGTCCAAACACTTACCCTGCACAACCTCTTGCCCAAGTGTGGTGAGACCGTAGACGATCTTTGGCAGTACAGCGGGAAATGTTTGTGAACTTGAACGGGGAACCTCAGGGGGAAGCACGGTCATGGAAGACAGGGCTACCTACATACACAATATTCCTTTCCCCTTTCTTTTGCACTAAGAGAACCCTGACTTGGTGCTAGGTGTCGGGAATTCATTTAAAACTCTCCCATGCCTTCCCGTGCACCGGCTGGCGGGTGAGATCCAGGCAGAGCGTGTTTGCCGGAGAGCTCGTTAAAGGGGCCAGTGCCACCATTAAGGGCCACTTTGGCCTTTTGCCCTTCACCATTGCTCTTTTTTTCTTGCCTAGAATGCAGAAATAATCCTGGAGATGCAAAAGCGGTCTCAAAGGAGTTTGCTACATTAATTACATCCTCCAGCTGCTGCAGAGCCCAGGCACCTACCTCCAACTTCTTATTGCGCAAGAAAAATAACCTTCTTTTGGGTTAAGGCCACAGTCAGGTTCCATGCTGATGAATGCAGTCTAATGAACACGCGGGGGCCTAGAGAGGCTTGTTGGGGGGGGGGGGGGGAAGAACAAGATCCCTGAAAGATCTCAGCCTCTCCTGGCTTTGGAAATGTAAAAGACTTGCTGCTTCGCTCTAGTTCCCAGGGACCACCAGGCCGGGGGTAGGTGCCAGCCACAGCCAGCCATCAGGCAGAACATCAGCCCACAAAGACACAGGGAAATGTGGAATGGAGCCAGGGGCTGCCCTGGGCCGCAGATCCCCCTCAGCAAAAAAACACGAGCCAGAAGGACGGTCCGCTGGAGTCGAGCACCTGCAACCTGACTCCGGGGTTTAGGGCTATAGATCCCAGGCTACTTATAGCTACAGCAAGCTCCATGGGGGGCAGGGCAGGGCTCTGGCAGCTGCTTGTTTTGAACCTGCCTGGGCAGCTCCTGGAACATTTGTTTCAAAAGCAGGCAAGGGAGGGGGGACATTTCCTGGTGGGGGGGGGGGGGGAGGGGAAAAAGGAGCATGGGGAAAAGAGGAGACATACACACCCTGGAAATGGAGTAGCGAGGGCTAACTCCGAGAATTCTATCCCCCAGGACAGTGCCCTGAGCCTGCTCACCCCCAAGGGCCAGGCTCGCCCCAGGCTCAGCTCCAGCAGAGATAGGGGTTGTCAGAAAGTCAAAGGGGGACAGAAAACGAGCTGAAGAAGAGACAGGAGTGTCAGGCACTGACTGTAAAGGGGAGGAGCATTTTGAGGAAGAGTCAAGTGGGTCAAGCTCTTTAGGCCAGGGAGGATGGGGACATGTAGGCAGCTGGCCAGGGTGTGTGGGCCGCCGGGGTTGACCAGACTTTCCTAACATCTGTCAGCGAGGGAACAGATATGGTAGGAGCTTAACAACAGGATGGGAGGGAGGAAGGCAGGGCTGTCTAGGCCAAGGAAGTAGCCAGTCGGACTGCGGGGGCAAACCGAGTGGGGATGTTAGAACCACGCCAGGCGGCAGCCACAACCCTCCACTTGCTCCCAGGGTGCCTGCTCTCCCTTTTTGCTGTTAGGGTCCTTCAATCTTCTTGGCTTTCAGGATCTCCCAGAGAATTTGAACTTCAACTAGAAAAATCTTAAAACTCAAAACATTGTGTCATGTCCAAAGACACAAACTTATCATGGTAGGTGCTGAGTGGGGGAGGGTACTGTGATCTTTAAATGACTTTTTATTGAAATGACATTCTACTTAAACGGTCATTCAAAGGGCTGCGCATCGAGTCAGCTCTGGATGGAAACTTGTGAGTATTTTCCAATGACTAAAAAGAAGTCAAACGCCTAGAATGTGAACGTTGGAAAGGGAAGTGGACCGCCCAATCCAGAACCCATTCCCTTGATCAACGAGGAGAAACGAAGGTCCGAGAAAGGAAGTGAGCTGCCCAAGTCACACAGCCGATTTGGGGATTATAAAAGCAAATACAGAGCACACATGACAGGAACTTTACAGATATTCTGACACGAGAAGTTATTCAGCGGAGGTCGCAAAGAGACGGTCAAAGGAAGATGTGGGATTTGAACCCACATAATCTTTCTCCAGAGACCGTGCTCTTGACCACTTCTTTTGATTCCCTCAGCAGCCTTTTCTCCACTCTCCCAAGCTACCTCAGCCATGCCCCACTCTCTACTTCCCTCCCACGCCCTCACCTCACCCCTTTCAGTGTCCACAGACGTCCTCTCCTTGCTCTCAGCCTCTGATGGAGGCAGGGAAGGAGGTTGGTTTTCTCTGGTGTGGAAACTATGGTAAGGGCCATCATGGAGGCCAGAAAGGGGCTGAGGCACAAGCCAAAGAGGAGCAGAGCCCACAGCCCTTCCGGGATGTAAGAGGGGAACTGGCCTTCCTTGGGAGCAGGAGTTGTCACGTAGAGCGTGAAGACTTGGTAGGGGGGAAGGTGACCCACCGTG
The DNA here is from genome assembly GCF_022355385.1 of Mustela nigripes. Taxonomy (NCBI): domain Eukaryota; kingdom Metazoa; phylum Chordata; class Mammalia; order Carnivora; family Mustelidae; genus Mustela; species Mustela nigripes. Next base: position 18,214,556 of record NC_081566.1, read on the forward strand.
GGGAGTGGTGTGCAAAATTCTGATCATGTGAATATTTTAATATTTTAACATCCCACCCCCATCGATGCAAAAGCTGATCTAGAATGAACCAGACTCTGGGTGTTGTCCTTTCCCTCACCTCCTGGGATCCAGGGAGATCTAGCTATGATGAGGAGATCAGAGGACTGGGGATGGAGTTAGGAAACTAGGGTTCAAATTCTGCCTCCCCCTCTGAACTAGCTGTGAAGCCTTAAGCAAATCATATTACTTCCTGGAATCTCACCTTCTTGATCTCTTATGTAAGAATAACCTACCTCTCCCGAAGCTGTGAGAATCAGATGGAAACCAGCTGCAAGCAAGTGCTTGCCCAGCTCAAGCTTGGCAAGTAGCCTTTGCAGATTACCAAATCAGGAACACTGAAGCAATGGCAGGACTCCCAGACAGAGGGTCTTAGGGGCAGAATCTGGTGGAAAGAGAGCCTTGGGCTATTTGATTTAAAGCTAGATTTGCGGAGCAAGCACAGGGCTGGTTTGTTTTTTTTTTTTTTTCTTTTGTTGTACTTTGAAGTTGATTTTAATTCAAAATTCTGTTTTTGTCATAATATCAGCTTCCCTATTAAGAAATGAATGTTAAATGTTTTCACTATAAAATAATGCATTTTCCTGATTCAACCCTTAGGAAATCTAGGAAAATCAGCTTTTGTTCTACCATTTAATTTTAATACCTAACATATTTTTTTTAGGTTTATCAAAGCGTGACTTTCTTTGTTTTGACTTTGGTTGATGTTGATAAAAACTATCTAATTGGGTTTTATTTGCTCATAGGAGAAAACTGCAAATACAAATGGAGAGAGAGGGGGGAGAGACAGGGAAGGAGGAAGACGGAGAAGAGGGGGTAGATTTATTTTAAGGCATTGGCTCACACCATTGTGCAGGCTTAGCGAGTCCAAAACCTGATGGGGTAAGCTTGCGGGTGGGAGATTGAGGAAGAGTCGCAATTCAAGTCAAAGCAGATTTCCTTCTGGCTCAGAGAAAACCAGTCTTTGTTCTATTAAAGGCCATCGTCAGATTGGATGATGATGTTAACTTCATCCAATTTAAATGTTAACTTCATCCAAAAATACCCTCACAGAAATATCCAGAATAATGTTTGACCAAATATCTGAGCATCACAGCTCAGCCTAGTTGGTACATAACACTAACACTTTGTAAAAAACTTTTTATAACTAAAAGCTAAAAGGATCAAATGAACTCTGTAAGTTGCTTCTCATACCATAATGGTATCTGTGCAAAGTTTTGTGGAAACCATGTCAGGTGTGCAACCCTGGGCATGTTCAGCTTAACTCCAAGAGTTTTCTAGTAGGGGGTGATGGTGTGAGAGGAATGGGTTTACTCTCTGGAGTTAGCAAGCACACGACTTGTGTTTAGGTTGTATGATGGGCATGGGACCAAGGAGATCTGATGGAAATTGAGGTGGGAGTGGTTAAATCACATGGCTTCCTTTGGTGGGGTCACATGGCTTGAAGGGAACTAGCGGGACAATGGCATCCCGACAGTGTCTCTTAAGAAGATAATGAAATGTCCTTGTCCGTGTCTCTAGATCAAGGTGTTTGTCCTCCAGAAAGTCCTCAGGTCTAACCCTGCTGCTTTGACAGAGCTCCATACCCTCGGGGAGAAGGCTTGAGGCAGCCACAAGGTGGCCATAGAGAAAGGAATTTAAAACTCTGGCAAAGACTTCAGGCCAAGGAGAGGATGTGAATTGGAGCCATGAGCTCTGTGTTTCTATCTTCTCAGAGATTAGCAGTCCAGCAGGCAGGCAACTCTATCAAGAGAAATTTGCAGGGAATGAGAGCCAATGGGTCATACGGGTCTGAGGAAGGCACAGCCCCACCCCTGCCCCACCCCTGCCCCACCTCCCAACACATCCCCAGCAACCACCGTCATCAGCAACCTTAGTCATCCCCAGCCTAAAATAGAGATGTCCCGAAGCCTTAGCAGGAAAGGTCAGTTGATTTAAATAGCTATAGCACCCATGGCAACTTCCCTGGCCTAAGAAAGGAAACCCAAGCTGTGCGAGATGATGGGCCCATGGCTCTACCTATGGTCGGGGTGGACGGAGGGCGGGCCTGACGAGCATTCGTTGGACATTTGCTGTGTTCCCAACTAGCGTGCTTTGGCACGTCCACATAGTGGCCTGACTTAATCCTGAGGGCTGTACATCATTACAATCATGTTATAGGTGATGAAAAATCTCACCAAGATTAAGTGACTTGCCCGAAGATAATAGGATTAGACACCTCTCCTGCACTGGCTAAGTGTTATAGACTCAGTGCCATGGTACTAAAAGTATAGATTTCGTTTCTCAAAATATCACAAATGCATGCTTTTTTTTTTTTTTTTAACCCCAAACTGGGGAAAAACAACCAAAAACAATTCTTTCCTACCCCGGTCTCCCGTTAAGTCACTACCATCAGTACTTGCAAGTTTTTCCAGGAATTCTATGAATATAAGTGTGTAAGTCTGTGTGTCTGTGAGTGTGTGTTACATGCACACACACACCAATAGTAGAATACAGCATGCTATTTGGCACCTTGCTTTTTCACCTAACAATATAGCTCTTATTTCCCTAGCCAGACAAATAGACCTCTTTCATTCTTGTTAACAACTGTTTAACAAGTATGGATGCCATATTTTTCTAACCAACTAATTCCAGTAGTTTGCTAATATAAACAATGGGACGATGCTCCTTCTTGTACATGTCTTTAGACACATAGGCAAGCATGTACATGCCTAGAAAGAGAATGCTGGGTGTCAAAAGGTTATGTACATTGGAAATAATGACGTAAATTGCCAAACCACCCTCACATAAGGATGTCCTCATTCACGCTTCTGCTAGCAATGTCTGCGAGCCTGCCAGTGATTCCAACCTGCAAGAAAGGTCCAGAATTTCCTTCTATGCTGTATCTGGCAGAACCAGTGCCCAGACCCAGGACTTCTGGTTTTAAGTGTAGTGTTTATTTTTCCTTTGATGCAGAAGTTACCTTCCACAGAGACATGGTCTAAGAGAGGTGGGAGAAAGTCAGAATTTAGATGAAATAGAAGGGATAGTTTTTCTACCTAGCTTCGTTCCTAGGAGTAAAGAAAGCAATCCAGACTTTTAAACAAATCACTCAACAACCCAGGTTCCAATGGCCAGCCCTAATTCTGAGCCTCATAGCCCAGAGCAGGCACAGAACTACTTGAAAATGTTACCTTGTTTCTGCTGGATCTTCTGGGCTTATCTGGCTGGCAGCATTTGACCATGTGGACCCAGGAAGCTTTGCCTTCCTTCCCTAGTCTCTGAGGATCGTGGTCATTCTACTCATGTTCATTTTACTGGTTTGTGTGATGAAGGTGCCTACCACATTTCCTTGATTCATACCACCAAAATGGGACATCTTTACGAAGACATCTTAAACAATTCTTAATGATTTTACTTGGGATGCAATTATAAGAAGGTGAGCATCTTTAGAAATACTATGACCAATGCGTAGTAGCAGGAAAAACTCTGCTTAGCACTTAATGAATGTTGTCTCATTAATCCTAACAAAAAACTTTTAATGCTATGTTAATCCCATTCTACTGATGAGAAAATAAGGCCAGAGAGAGGAAATTAATCACAATATCACAGAATAGGTAAATAATGGGACCACCAATTAATCTTCCATCAAACTCCACATCCCCAAATCTTTCTAGTAAATCATATTGAATTATTGAATAAGGAATTAAGGTAATAAATGCACAAATAAATAGATGAGCTTGGTAGATTGGTATAATAGATTGGTAATGTTCTGCCAACTCTGATACTTGTGATGAAAAAAACCTAAGATTGACATGATGGAATAAACAGAGGACAGCATCAAGGCTTTAGAGGAGGTCAGGGGAAAGCTTGCTCTGGGAAGGTGGCAGTGACCTGAGATCTTGAGAGTCAGACAGCTCTGCTTGGAAATGGGGAAGACGCTTTGCTTACTGAAGAAATAACATATTTAACGATCACCATCTTAGAGTGTTCACAGACCAGAAAGTGGAACAGTAGGACTAAACACAGGGAGAAAAGGCACTCTGGTCTGAGATGAAATCAGAAAAGCGGAAAGAATGCAGATGAACGAACGCAGGGCCTAACGGGCAGCAGAATGGAGCATACATTTCATTGCAACGTTGATGGAAAACCACTGAAAAGTTTTAGAACAGGGATGCCTAGATGGCTCAGTCAGTTAAGCATCTGCCTTCTGCTCAGGTCATGATCCCAGGGTCATGGGATCAAGTTCCACCTTAGGCTTCCTGCTCAGGGAGGAGCCTGCTTCTCTCTCTGCCTCTGCCACTCCACTCCCCCTGCTTATGCTCTCACTCTCTCTCTCTCTGACTAATAAACAAAATCTTAATTAAAAAAAAAAAAAAAAAGAAAGAAAAGTTTTACAAGAGAGAGGACATCCCCTGATTTAGGTTTTTGAAAGATTACTCTGATTGCTGTTGGGAAATACATTCACTGGAGCTTAGAGTTGAAGGACAGAGGCCATTTGCAAGGCTAAAGCAGAAGTACAAGTGAGAGGTGTAGTGTTTGGGGCTGAGAATGCGATGGAGGTGGGTAAAAATGGAAGGATTCGAAATGTACTTGTAAATAAAATGTACAGATTTGCTGATGGACAAGGCTGGAAGAGAGCATGTCATGAATGAAAAGAAAGATTAAGATTAATTACTAGATTAAGATTAATGAGCAGGTTTGGCAATAATGGATGGTGCTGGAGAGATGGGGAGGAAGAGTCTTAGAAAGGGTGCTTTGAAACAAAGAGCTCCATGTTGGTCATATTTAAGTTTTCGGTTCCTAGTAACCAGCCAACAGGGTGATCAAGTGTGAAGTTGGATACACAAGTCTAGAGCCCAAAGGAGAGAAAAATTGGAGCACAGAGCCTAAGGGTTATCTGGGGGGAGGTGTACATTTTAAAAGTCTAGGATAGAGCCCTAGAAACTCTCTAAAATGCAGAGGTTGAAGCCGGTCAGGAGGGAGACGAAAAAGGAAAGGAGTTAAGACGTGGGCGATAAGGAGAGGCCCAGAACTCAGAGCGGCATCTGCAGATCCAGAGCTCTGGATTCACACGTGCAATTGACCCCGAAGGAAAGCCTTGTCCTGAAGGTGTTGGTCAAGGTGATGAGTTGGAGGGCAGATGCAGAGAATAAGTTGGGAGTAGTTCCAGAGAGCACAGTGGAAGGGTCAGATGTGAAGAAGCGGAGAGTGGATGGGTCTACGCTAGGGGTTGTGTGGAGCAGCATGGGCATGAAGAGACTCTGTGATAAAGGCTAAGGTGTGGGCTCCAGGTGGTCTGAGAAAAATAGAGATCGAGGCTTGATGAAATTAGTATAGGATAGTCAGTTCAAAGTATAGTCCAGAATCATCCTAATGCCTGAGGGAGGAGGCTAGGCTTTGTAGCTACAAGACCCTTGTGCAGCTTGAGGTATTATAAGCTCGACCTTACAGGAATGGACCATTAATCTTACTAAGTTTAAGTAAACTGATGCCAGGTGGAAAGTGAACTCAGGCTCTTTGAGCCCCAAATCATGGCTTTGCTCAGTCTTCTGAAGCCAGTAGGTATTTACTGAGATCAATTGAAAAGAATCATTTGGGATGGTTCTTACAATTCTATACTCCTCTCTCCCTCCTTTGGAGTTATTATGCAGTTAGCTGTAGGGTAAGGTCCCTGATTCTGGAAGCTTACAATTTGTCCCCATTGCCACAACTGTGGGAAAGACGATAGTGCTAGGAGCACAGAACTCTTTGGTTAGTTGGGACTTTTAGAAGACCATCTTGTGTATGGTTGTGAAATTTGAGGAAAAAGTGGCACGGAAATGACAAGTTAGTTATAGCTTAGACTAATGTCCTCCTGCCAATTAAAACCAAACAGTATATAAACTAAGTCCTTTGACTTTGGGAAAGCAACATTTATATGGTCAAAGAATATACTCGCTGTAAAGCAATTTGCCACTTCTGCATCCAGAAAGCATTTCTCTGAGGGACCTCAGGAAAATCACCCTTAGTTTCTGTGTTCCTTTCCTCACTGAACTTCCTCTCCACCTGTCTTTGAGGGCTATCCTAAAAAGGCAAGAGGTTGCCTGCCAGTATGACTGCCTACTTAGATGTGAGGAACCGAGTTAACTGCGAAAATCCCAGTGGGCAATGCATGCTGCTGGTTTTCCTTCATCATTCATCATTTTAGCCCCTGGTTGCCATTGTTTCAAGAACCCAACAGAGTCTTCATTGTTATGCTTCGGTCTTTTCAGATCATACAAGACAGCGAAGTGGATACAACATATTCTCCTCAGGATCTTCCTCTGTCACCTCCTCTCTCCATCCCAGTGCCAGGGGGCTTCCCAGTCAGTGTTAATTAAGGATATAAATCAGGAGATTGCACTTTGTAAGGGAGAAGAAGAGAGCGTCAAGAAGTCAAACAACTTATCTGCATCAGCAATGTTCTCTCCCAGGGACACCTGGGTGGTCCTGTCAGGTAGGCGTCTGCCCTCGACTCAGGTCGTGATCCCAGGATCCTGGGATCGAGTCCCGCAAAGAAATGTTCTCTCCTGGGAGACACGAAGGCAAAAGAGCAGACACCAAGAACGCCATCTCTCAAACAAAACTGTGGCCATGTCACAAGAAAAGGGAAAACAAAGAGTAAGGAACCTGGGACTCTTGTAGCTTTTGTCTAAGAAATGTGTCTTGATGCCACAGCAACACAGGTGACAGAGTGTGCGGCTGCACCTCATCTTTTCAGTACCTCAGCCCTCTTCTCTGTAAAATGGGAATAACAATAGTAAGGCCGCTACAGAGGGTTGTTGTGCAGTAAAATGAGTCAACAGCACCTGACACCAGTAATTTCCGATGCAGGGTAAAATCTTTATCTTTATCTTCATCTTTATCTTTACAGAGAAAGTCTTTCCTGATACAGATTTTTGTATAAGATTTTATTGATTTATCAGAGAGTCAGAGAGAGAGCACGAGCAGGGGGAGCGGCAGGCAGAGGGAGAAGCAGGCTCCCCGCTGAGCACGGAGCCTGACGCCAGACGTGATCCCAGGATCCTGGTCATGAGCTAAGTTCATGAGCTGAGCCAAAGGTAGATGCTTTACTGACTGAGCCACCCAGGTGTCCCTGATAAAGAGTTTGTAAGTTTTTAAAGCAGACGCTTTAAAGAAGAAGAAAGATGAGTAGCTCCGATCCATAAGAACTCGTCTACTCATTTGAAAACATGGATTGGGTATTTTCCCAGATATTAGATAGAGCTCAGGAGCAGATGCCAAAGATAGAGTAGAGGGCTCTGAACTGATTCAAAGTGATGTTTTGTGGGTGTGAATTCAGAACCCTCGACCCTGTCTTTGGCACCTGTTCCTCCTGTCTACCCAAGTTCTCCCAACACTTCTGAAATACACCAAAGGAAGGAGGCTTCAGGTCTCCAGCTCCCTTTGGAGCTTCCCCACTCACCAGCAAGCATGGCAGGCTCAGGAATGACCTTCACGGTCGCCCTTGCATGTGCTCCCACAAGAACACTCAGTGCTCCACCATGCCAGCGGCTGCGACCTCCAACAGAGACACCAGCGGGCCCTGGGGTGACGCCTGCAGGCAGCTGACATTCATTGAGGTCCTCTACAGATTGTGAACCGAGGAGATCTCTGGCACAGCTAAAACGAGGGGGAAGAACTTTACAGGTAGCGTACGCTGTCACTGGAGACCAAGAACGTATGAAGAAGCAGTGAAAATTAAACCGTCTCCCTCTGTCTCCACCGTCCTCTCCCTTTGTCCCCCCTCTCTTCTCTTTCTCCCTTCCTGCTCCTTCCTCATTCTCTCTCCATTTCTTTGTTCTTCTCCTCCCCTTCTGTTGTGACCTCTAAGTTGGCTCAGCGTCACTGTTCCAGATCTTACATAATATGGCTTATGAAAGCAAAATAACCCTGCTGCCTGCCGTGCCAGGCTGGGCGAGATCCGAAGTGAACAGAAACACCTGGTGCTTTCTGACTTTCTTGGACTGTTTGCAAGGAGGGTCAGCGGCCCAGGGGTCACGGGCCCCCAGTCTCTCCTGAGGGCACCAGAGCCCCCAAGTCTTTCCTGAGGTGCATTCAGTCAGGTCTTGGAGTTTCCTGATCTGCTAAAGGCAGAGAAAGAACATGTCAGAGACAAGGGAGAGTGGGGGCATAGTGGGTGTTGGTAAGGGGAGACTGGATGGTTCAATCATAAGAGGACGAGGACAAGAGTCTTCTATCCTTTCCACCCTCGGTGACTGCCTCTGGAATTCTTAGTCGGCACCTCTACTAAAAACTTTGCACAATCCACATCATGGATTCTGGAAGTGTTTCTTGCTTTCTCAGTAGTTGTGTAGACAAAAGGGCAGGGTCATACCAATATTTTGAAGCGTCCTGAAATGGCTTATGATAAGCTTATCCCCTGGGGAATGTCCCTGCTTCCCATATCCTGATGATTCGAGCAGAAATATAAATTGGGGCCATTAGGTTTCCTCCCAGGAATGCTGTAGCAAGTATATAAGAGTCTTGGGGCACCTGGGTGGCTCAGTGGGTTATAGCCTCTGCCTTCGGCTGAGGTCATGATTCCAGGGTCCTGGGATCGAGCTCCGCATCGGGCTCTCTGCTCAGAGGGGAGCCTGCTTCCCCCTCTCTCTACCTGCCTCTTCTGCCTACTTGTGATCTCTGTCTGTCAGATAAATAAATAAATAATCTTTTAAAAAAAAGAATATAGACATCTTTGAGGGTTTCTGAGTTTATATTCTTTCTGCTGAGAATCTGCTTTTCTTCCTGAAGGATCAGAAAAAGGGTTGTTTCTTCATGAAGTTTTTGTTTTGTTTTATTTTGGTTCTGGGATTAGAGAAAGTTTAGTCTAGGGTAAGGAAGGAATCAATCACATTGTGTATATATGGTTTCTCCCAACACTTCAATCCAGATGAGATGTGGTTAGGATGACTCTCAGGTGTGTCTCTGATGGGGAGATGTCACAGAGAAGCATGCAGGCATGGGCTTGTGGTGGGTCTAATGTGAAGACAGAGGTTGCGACTGGTTTGGGAAGGCTGATAGGAATCCAGGGTAGCCATTACTTTATATGCATTAACACACACCTTCAGGCTTTTTTGGTCCCTGTAGACATTGTCTCTTTCTTCCTGTCCGCTCCAGGTTCCCTGAATGGCTCGCGGAGGACCCTCCTGCTCTTTGGGATGGAGAAAGGGAGAGACGCAATCAACCTTATCCCTCATGTCCAACGAAGTTCGGATAATGTCCTGGAAACCCTGAATTCCACTCTCTGACAAACAAACGGGCACAAATAAGAACAAGAGTCAAAGGAAAGAAACCAGAAGCCTACATAAAAGACTTTCTCTTTAGGACAGTAGTTTAATCTTTACTATTGGCTCAGGGCCAGCGTTGACAAGGGAGGGTAGGGGACAAGAGTCCATTGTGGTGAATTTTAAAATTTACCCACAAATTCTTAGATACACATCTCCTCGAAAAGTGGAGCATTTCCTTCCTCCAAATGTGGACTGAATTTAGTGACTCACATCTAGCATTTAGAGTACAGCAAAAAGTGATGGGTTATCACTTCTAAGATTAGGTTATAAAAAAGCTGTGGCTTCCACATACTTTCTTTCTCCCTCTCGGATTTGCTTTCTTGATTCACTCACTCTGGGCAAGACATGTCCTGAGAAGCACTATGGAGAAGTCCACGTGGCAAGGAACCAAAGCCTCCCGCTGACAGTCATGGAAAACATGATCTGCAGTTCTAATCACATCTTCATGGGTTGTAGTCCTGACAGTTTAATTATAACCTCCAAAGAAACTCTGAGGCAGAACTACCCAGCTAAGTCATTCCCAGATTCCTGGCCCTAGGAAACCATATGAAATCACAGATATTCACAGTTTTATGGAACTACATTTTGGGGTGATTTGTTATGGAGCAACAGATAACACACTTAGGATGCTTTCCAATAATAGACATCCCTTGGGGACAGAGAGCTCTGGGCCAAGCCACCTAAGGAAAATTGCTACCCAGCTCTAGAATGACTATCCATGAAGCTGGAGTCTTCAAACAGAGGAATGATTCTCTCTCACGTGGAAGAAATGAGTTTTAAATCACTTAGGGTTAAATATTCCTATTACTAGCCATGCAGAAATGTCACCTCCTAATTTTCTCCACAGAGAAATGCTGCATTAAAATATGGTTTGGTCATTTCTTTCTTTCAGTCTTCTCTAACATATCTGACTTTCTGAGTTCTGCTGAGAACGCTGATGGCAAATACGTATTCATAAACTAGGAGATCACTCTTGTGCTCCCAGAAAGCACATTTAAGATTGAAATGCTTTATTTCAGTTTTGGAGATGATAGTTCATAACACAGAATTCTAAATCTGGAAGGAATCTCATCCCCTCCTGGGGGGAAGAAAAGAATGTAGAGCACTCAGCGGCTCCCAGGATACAGCAATTGGGATGATCACCCCCCAAAGGCTCTGCATTTTGGATCAGGGAGAAGATATTTCTGAACCAGGTACTTTGGAATTAACTGCAGGAGTGGGGCAGCTCATACCCAAGCCATTAGCACCTAAGACTGATGCTTGTGAATAAACTGCCCCCGTCCTACTGTAGGTTTTTATCCGCTTCCTCTAGCCAACAATATTGGTAGTGACTTTTCTCTGACAATCCAGTTCAACAAACATTTACTGAAGTCTAACTTGGCTGAGTAACTTAAGTGGGCTAGGTCATAATATAGGTATATAAAAATGTTTCTAAGTTGGCAGTTCTGGATCCCAAGCCCACCTAGGAATGAGGCTGGTGGTAGGCTCCTTAGGGAGATTCCAATATTTCATTTGATGACCTCTTCTAAAGGAAGACCCGGAGAAGTGGATACTCCTACGGCTCTGTCTCTCTAAACTTAGTTTCTAACAAATCACAGATTCTTTCCCAGAGACAAGTGTTTACTTTTCCCAAACAAGAACAAAACTAACCAACCAACCCAACAAACAAACAAAAAACCCAATCCGCCTCTCTCCCCTCTACCAATATAATACTGTACATCTTTATACATAATATTATTTGAGTTATCAAAACAGCTTGCAAAATCATTTGAGGATAAGCTAGTATATATAAGGATAGGACCAGAAGTCCCATGGTGGTTGGTGAGGCCAATGACATTCTTTTAGCTGTAAGAAGAGGAGGGCATAAGAAGAGAAAGAGAAAAATTTCCATTCATTTGACCCCTTCATTCATATGCCTGTGTCAGATACACAAAATAGTGTCTATTTGGTGCCCATTTTATTACATTTTAGAGGTATCTTGAACGTCTCTTCCATTTAATGTCAATATAATAGTCATGTGATAGTCCAAGGAAGGAATTACTCTGAACTTTTACTGAAAGTGCAGAAAGGCTTCCAGGCAGAGTTTAGATTTGTGAGTCCACGCCCTTGGAGTGAAGTGCGCAGGTCTGCCGACTAGGCCACAGACAGGGGGCAGGAGCTGAGCAAACCGAGAGGAGCTGCCATCCCAAGACAATGCAGGTAACTCAACCTGAAATTCATGAGAAAGAGGACAATTTGCTGACGTCCAAGGCCCCCAGAAAACAACTCATGAAATGGCAGTAGGAACCACACCCACACCCCTTGGGAATGTGGAACTACGACACCAGTCCCTGACATCAGAGGGCTCTGGGCAGTGAACCGTAGACAAATCCTTCTAAGTTGACAGTCCCTGAAAATCTCCAATCCCTAAAGCAGAGAAAGAGCTGGCCGCAGAACCGTGCTTGAAGACTTAACAGCTTTATGGCCTGCCTTCCCAGTCCTAGGGACAGCTTATCAGCCTGGTGAATTCTACTGAGGGTGTGCTGCTTCTAGAAGGGGTACTCCTAAGTTCCTGTCTCCTTCATAAGATGCTGTATCTTGGGGAAAAGGTTCGTGTGGGAGACCCGTACTGTGTGTCTGATGTGTACATATATGCATGTCTACATAACGGTGTATGGCTAGCCTATGCCCATGGGAATGTGTGTATATCTGCATATTGTAAAATCAAGTATGACATTTTCTTAAACGAGTGGTTGGTGATTGAGCTAAAGGCTATAAAATGGCAGGGCTCTAGTCAGCTCAAATTTGTTTACAGTTGCAATTGACCTGAAGCCTTTGGAATTACATAATGAATTGCCACTTCATATTAGTTATAACTCATAAAGCAACACAAGGCTCTTGGCAGCCTGAATCCAGGCAGAATGAACCAAGCCGGCAGTCATTAAGCTCAGTGAAACAGAACTTAGCTTTGGTGTCATGACCCAGGTTAGAACACAGCCAGACCACGGAGATCTCATGGGTTTGATGTCACCAATAGAGCCAAAAGGCTTAGAGCTCACAAAACTGAAAATTAAAAATAATTCATTAAGCAAGTCGCTCAGGCACCACGACAGGACTGGGATAGTGCTGAGAGAGAAAAACGGGACCCCTGCCTTCCTGAAGTTTATAATCAGAAATTCCTGCTGAGGGATGGGGTTTCTTTAGGATAGCAAGTTACTTTCTAGACGTGACTTCATTGGTGTAAGGGCCGAGCAGTTTTTGGAACTATCTAAGGAAGACTTTGGTAAGATATTTGAAGTCTTGGAGCCACAGGTGTTTTCAGAAACATCCATGCTCACATATTGAGTGTTTCCAGGTGAGCTCCCCCCAGGAGCACAGATCGGCCTTGTTAAATGGCCCCAATGTGACCATCCAAGGAATGCCACGGAATCCTCCATTCGCTCCCTGACATTCTTCTAGCAGCCTGTGCTGTCATTGAGCTCCTACCCAGTAACCAGCAGGAAGAAATTGAGGAAACTGATGTTTAAAGTTGAGAGCTCCTTTTGCGAACACTAGCCTCTGTCTCTTTAAGGCTGAAGGCCTGGTTGCCATTCTGTTTAATCACTGATAACTTATCAAGTAAACCCGTGTCTGTTAAATGAGCTATAAAAAAACCACCTTAGAATACAAGGGGATTACACCGCAACCTGTAGGTCAAAGCTAATTCTAGGTGAGAGGGTAGAGAAGGAAAGAAACTTGTTTCCACCTAAGTCTGATCGCATTAATTCGGAGTTCATTTTTGTGTGATCTTTCCTGGGGAACTCTGCTTGGGCCATTGTCTTGATCTCGTGCTTGTGGTGCAGACAACATACCCTCCCATGGCCCCTTCCACTCGCCCTGGACTGCAAGGGTGCTCCAGCCAACGGAAGCCAATTTCAGCTGGGAAGGGGCAAGTAGACCTTCCATAGAAAGAAAAGCCCACAATTTTTGAGCAAAACCAGGAGAATGCTGAGTGAGGGGGGCACTCTTGATAATCACGCTGAAAACAGCCAATATAAACTGGAACCATACCCAGCAAAGCAATAACATCATCCAACTTTGAAAATGTGGGGAGCCAACCTTCCTAGAAAAAAAACAAGCACGAGTATCTAGGATTGCTTACAACTAGAGCAAAATATACACCTACCCCCACCCCACAAAAGGTCATCTCTAAGTCTGCTGGAACAGGATCCACCTACTTCCAAACTATCATAGAGGACACCATCTTTTAAAGATGATAATTCTTATCGCACACAACACCTGGCACAGTAGCTTCAAGGGTTGGAAGAATAGTGCTTTTGGTTAGAGGTACATGCACAGCACTATGGCAAAGGGAGCTCCTACCTGACCTGCATGGACATGAACTAAGATACACCAGGAAAGGGGAGAGGAAAACTAACTTCCCAGCAAAGGTACGAAGAACAAGGGCACAGAGGTGTCACACGGGGCTTTGCGGGGAATTGTGAGCGGCTCACTGGGCTAGTGCCAGGGAAGGGATGTCCAAGGCACATCCCGGCTAGCAGGCCCTGAGAGCAGTCAACCTTGGAAGGCTTCAACCAGGGCAGCCACGGGGTCAATATGGGCCACGTAGAACCTCACCCCTGGCAGGTAAGGGTGAAATCAAGACCAGCAGGGAAATGAGAAGCCTTTGTAACACATTAACAGTTTCAGGCTGATTTAAAGTTAAGCCAGAGGGGTGCTTAAGACAATGTTGTGGCATTGTAAGTTAAAGCCAAGGTGTGGAGCACAGAGAGGAGGGTTGGAGTTTGTATCCTCCTACTAAACTGTACAGCTGGTACAGTTGCCTTCAGCCTGAGATTCCCAACACCCGAAGTACGGGGAAGAGCTGGTTGGCTGTGTCTCAGGGTAGATTTTTTAAAATTCCTTGAACAAGTAAACTTGAGCTTCCTTTGTCTCTTAAAAAAAAAAAAAATCCCCTTTTCGGGTAGGAAAGTAAAGGAAAAAGGGATTTAAAAGAAACACAAAGAATCAAGTCAGAAGAGATCTTATAAATGTTAGGTTGATTTATAAGAGCTGCTCTGGGCAGTTAACAGTCTGTTTACAATGAGCTGTCTACCGCTGAACATACTGTACATGGCAATTAGAAGTCGTCACGCCAAGAGGAAGCCACGGCTGGCCTGGGCGGCCAACAGGAACCACATGAAAACAGCCAGACACGGTAGGGAAGATGGGAGGGACCAAGGTGGGGTTTGCTTTTTATTATCGAAGAAAAAGAAACTCCTCAGAAATCTGAACAAAGAAAGGGAAGGAGAATCTCACACTCAAGAGAATCAACACCAGGACACAAAACCACCGGTGTTCTGACTCCAGGCTGTCCCCGTCTCCTGACAGCGGAGATGGGAAGGGAACCGCTGAAGCCAACAAGCCATTCTGTCAAAACAAAGAGACTCAGAAACCCTACCAACAGGACTAAAATCTAAACTTCTGGTTTTGCTTTTTAAAAAATTTTAATATATCAAAAGGCCTGCTTTAGTGACATGCTAGTCCCACCAGAAAATAATCCCAATCACCCCTTGTCAGTAACATGCTCAAGTTGACCAGCCAACTCTTATTTCTAAATCCGTGTGGGTGTGTGTCTTTTAAACCAAAGCCGCGGGGCTCAAGGGAGTGCTCCTTCCACAACGTGCCTGCACCTGTCAACCCGACCGGGTGTCCACCCCCACACCTCCGGAAGAGTGGGCAGAGGACGGAGGACCCTACAGGGACAGCAAGGGAACAGCAAAGGGTCCCCAGAGAGCCAGCGTTGCAAAAGCACTGCCTCCCTCAACCCCCACTCAAGAGGAGATCCCTTATTTCCAACCAGACTATTCGTCTCCAGTTTGGCTCCCCAGTAACCAGAATGTTCTTCCTCCTTTAGAAAAAAAAAAACACACGTATCTGCACACCCATATATATAATTTTTTTTGTTTTTACATTTAAATATAAAAATACTACTCTGCTTTGTGTTATAAATGAAGGACCAAGCAGTTAAGAACTTCTTCTTCTAAGGTAGGTCAATCCATCCTTATGCTGAGCTTGTCTTCAGGGGAGGGCCATTTCCACCCAGGTGAGGGAAGCCCGGTACCAGGAGGACGGTGGTGCTTTTTTCTGCCTGGCTCTCTCCTAAGTCTCACTTTTAATAGAAAGTTGGTTATAACCTGACACCAAGTGGAACTCCCCACCAAGAGGGGGACATCCTAACCTAACCCCAGAGTAAGTAAGTAACCCCCCTCCCCCAACACTCAGCTACCTGGAAGAAAGAGCCCTCCCCCTCCCTTCACAAACACTATGCTCTGTCGGATCGCTACGCCTACTGGACAAACACACCTGATTAACTGGAAACAGTGGTTATGCCTCCCCACCCCCTCCCCACTAACGTACTAGACAGCTTCAGTGACAGGGGAAAAAAAGGTGGGGGGTGGGGGTGTAAAAAGATTAAGAACCTGACCCCTCTATCCTGGCCAAAGGAAGCAAAGAGATTATTAACTGGGCATGAGGAATAAAAAAAGACCTTGATATTCCGCCCTTTGAGTTACAGCTATTAGGACAGTCGAGAGAGGGGCGAACACGGAGGCAGGGTGGAGAATGAGGAGGGGTCTGACGGCTGCAAGTCTAGTCCACTTAGTTTTTGTACTGGAAGGGTTCGTCGCCAGTTTCATTGAGAAGACACGTGCGGATGAGGGCTTCTGTCACGGAAAAGGGGTCACAGTTGGCAGAGGGGCGACGGTCTTCAAAGTAACCCTTCTTCTCCTGGCCGACAGTCCGGGGAATGCGGATGCTAGCCCCACGGTTGGCCACGCCGGCGGAGAAGTCGTTGATGTTGGACGTTTCGTGGAATCCAGTCAGGCGCCGGGCGTTATCCAGGCCCCCCTTGGGGTCGTAGGCTCGGATGTGGTAGTGGTGCCGCTTGCTTAGTTTCTCGATGGACTCCTCAATGTACCTAGGAGGAGAAAAGATGGGGGTCCAACCTGGCACCTGGAAATCTGCCCTTCAGTGGCAGGTGCACGGATGGAATTAAGAATGACGGGACTCATCTTATCAGACTGTTCACTAAAACGCTGTCCCCACAGATCAAAGGATCCACGAGGGCAGCAACTCTGCCTTCTTACCCGTGTGTCCCACTCAGGGCCTCAGCATGGTGCTGGATGCCCAGTAGATGGTATTTGCTGAATGAAAAGACCCTAATCAAAGACCCTGCCCCACCCAGAAGCATTAAGTTCATTCACATGCTTTTATCATTACTAAGTTATTTCATACTAAAGATTTTCAAACACATTAAATTAGCTCCCCCTTTCCGATAGCTATTCTTGGATTCTATTCCTAGAGTATGTTTTGGTCCTCTTCAAACAAAACAAGAGAATACGGAGATAACTTTCAAAGCCAAGTGCTAAAAGCTAAGGTACGAATGGAGAAGTCTGGCTTACTTATTAGCCCCAACACATCAAACCCTTGGCAAGTATGCCAGCGAAGAAAGCAAGATGACCCATCACGAGAAGGCACTCACTTCAGACCATTCTCCTCGCGCATGGCCTTGGTGCTGAAGTTGGTGTGGCAGCCCGCACCATTCCAGTTCCCAGGAATGGGCTTAGGATCAAAGGTTGCTATCACTCCAAAGTCTTCACATACACGGTGCAAGATGAAACGGGCCACCCAGAGATGATCTCCCATGTCGATTCCTTCGCAGGGTCCTATCTGGAATTCCCACTAGAGAGAACGACATGGCTGGCCTTTAAAAATAATGCCAATTTCTTACCCCAATTCACAAGCTCCAAACCCTGTTCTTTTCTCACCTCTATTCCAACCCACCTAAGTTCTGGGTAAATGAGGGGTGCCAGTACATGTCCCCACTGGCCACTATGTCCTACAGATGAACACATCATTTACCTGGGCAGGCATGACCTCAGCATTTGTCCCAGCAATCTTGATGCCAGCGTACAAGCAGGCTCGGTAGTGAGCCTCCACGATATCTCTCCCATAGGCTTTGTCTGCTCCCACGCCACAGTAGTATGGACCTGCAGAGGCATTAAGATGTAAGGTTAAGAGACAAGAAACCAAGAAATCCCTTTCCACAAAAATCAGAAATCAGAAAGCTCTCAACACTTGCTTTCTGGAGTCACTATCCCTGCCTTCACAGGGAGGCGGGGGTGTGGCGTGCAGGGGGTTCCTCTTGGCCATGTCAGTGGACCCAAAGGGTTTCCCTCCATATTAATGTCTAAAAATCCATGTCCGGGGGCGCCTGGGTGGCTCAGGGGGTTTAAAATGCCTCTGCCTTCAGCTCAGGTCATGATCCCGGGGTCCTGGGATCAAGCCCTGCATGGGGCTCTCTGTTCAGTGGGAAGCCTGCCTCCCCCTCTCTGTGCCTGCTTCTCTGCCTACTTGTGATCTCTGTCAAATAAATAAATAAAATCTTTTTAAAAATAAGTAGATAAATAAAAATAAAAAATAAAAGTCCATGTCCGAATTTGAGTAACAAGAAGGCTCTTCTCCACATTATTTCAGCCAGCCTCAGTGATATGCCCACAGCTTTACAGTGGGTAGCCCATAGTGATCCATGAGGAGTCACTATCATCCCTGGGGAGGAAGTCTGTCCTTGGCAACGAAGTAACTAGGGAGCAGGAGGTCCATCTCAAGGGGCGGGAGACGACTTACCTTGGGGCCCAGGGAAGCCATTGGAAGGCCAACCAAAAGGGTGCCCATCTGTGCCCATGAGAGTATATTCCTGCTCCATTCCAAACCAAGGATGCTGATTGCTCACCATGTCCATTATCCGTTTACAGGTATGCCTCAAATTGGTCTCTAGAAAAAAAGAGTCAATGCACCATTAGAGCCATATGGGCAAATCCACTGAATCGCAGTGCTGCTAGGGAAAAGAACTTTGGATTCCACAAAGCTGAACTAACCCAGAATAATAAACCTTTTTTGTGTCCCATCAGCCTAAATGTAGAAAATGGGCGAAGCAGGGGCGCCTGGATGGCTCAGTGGGTTAAAGTCTCTGCCTTCCACTCAGGTCATGATCCCAGGGTCCTGGGATCGAGCCCCGCATCACGCTCTCTGCTCAGCAGGGAGCCTGCTTCCTCCTCTCTCTCTGCCTGCCTCTCTGCCTATTTGTGATCTGTCAAATAAATAAAATCTTTTAAAAAGAAAAGAAAATGGGCGAAGCGGTAATCATACATCTGCAGGGAGACTCCTGGGTCACAAACCAACCCCATGACTCTGGATCCAGAACAGAGCAGGTCTGCACCTTATCTGCCTGCTGGCCACCTCCCAAGTGCGCACAGAGAGCACTTCAGCTCTATGTGCGCAAGACAGCCGCTTTAGCTGTCAGACTTATCCCTAGTTTCTCAAGCATTTAGAGCCAAACCTGTAATTTTCCTTGAGAGAAATCATGTGTCTATTGGGGGCCTCCCATGCCAGGTGAGAAGATGAAGGGCTAAACTGCCTACCACAAAAGTAAAATATTAAAATGAGAGGAGCTCAGCTGCAGACGTCTAAGCTGGAAAAGAACTTTAAAATAAGTAAATATAGACTTCTTATCAGCTGCTTAACTACCTCCCAAAACACCACTTTTGAAGACCTCTGCATTATGGAAAACCCACAACAGGAGTCTATCTGGCAACCCCGAGGGACATATTAAAGCCTCTACTTTCACACAGGAGAAAACGCAGCTCAGCTCAGAGACGCCAGGCGGCCTGCCCAGCTTACATGGCCAGTAGCAGAACCGGGAAGGCGGCAGCTACCTTGGCTTCAGAGCTCATGCCCTTTACCAGAATGGTACTGCCTCCCCAAACAAAGGCAATTAAGGTCCAGGCATGGACTGACTCGTCACAAGTCGCACTGGCAGAGCGTACCAGGAGACTAAACAGCTTCTGCTATGCTAACAAGATGATGGGCGGAGAATCAGGACCAACAGCCACACCAGGCAAAAGCCAAAAATGCAGATACAGTGAATTTGAGGCACATGTAGGTTATTGGTGAACCCAGACAGGAGATGGATTTTATCCCCCACCCCACCTTTTAAAATCAGGAAAACTAAGGACAGAGGATAAATCGTTTGTCAAGGTTCACAGCCAGGTAAGTGAACTTCAGAATCCAGACTTCTCAAATCTAGAGGCAGGTGGGAGGGCTGTGTCATGGGGCAGCTCTACGGGTGGACAGACTTAAAGGAATTCACTGCTGTTTTATTTACACAACCAGTAGAGGAGACCCCGCGTGGACGGACCACACCACCTGGGAATGAGGGAAGTTTGGAGTGGAGATCAGGTCCACTCGCCCAGACCCCTGAAACAGTTCTGAAACCTGAGGTCGTCTCATCTGGTTCAGTGTTTCCGGTACTGGTTTCAGGATCTCCTGTACTTCCCCTTCACAACGTTCATGGATTAAGCAGGGAGCATCCCTACCTCTCCAATACACACCTGCAGGCTTCCGGTTGTACTTGAAGACTTCACAGAACACCAGCTTGTTGGGGTCCTTGCGGAAAGGGTCCCGAAACATGGCAACAGGGACGAGATACATGTCACTGTTGGAGCCTTCGGACTGAAAGGTACTAGAGCCATCAAAATTCCACTCAGGCAACTCTGGGGTAAAAAGAGAAGGGAACATTAACTTAAAAATGCAGAGCTTTTCAGACCATACAGCCCCTTCCTTAAACTTCCCACATCTAAAGATCTACACTTTCTTTCCAGAAAGTCAGAAATGTGGGATTCCTGCTACTCATATGCAAACTCTGACCACTGCACACGGCTTTAATGTCCTTCCTGTGGAAGCTGTACAGACCACTGCACCAACCACCCAAGGAACGCCTGACATATCTTCCTTAAGTCTGTCTACCAGACACCAAGGAGACAAACTGAAATATTCTGACAACCAGGAAGTCAGTCATCATTTAAAAAACTGCAACAGGAGAAACAGATTCTGATTCCCCTACTAGGCCACCTGTGTTGCTTAACTCACCTCCCCACTGCATCTAGGGACTGTTCTAGCTCAAGTCATGTCCTTATTCTATAGACAAGGAAATAGATAACTAGCAGGGTAAGTGGTCAAGGGTGCTCCCATGGTCACTTATCGACTTTCCCCACTATGTTTTAAAGGTGAGTTTCTTCATCTCTCAAGTTGACTAGGAGTTCTCCGAAAGCAGAGAGATCAGACTCTCTTACCTTGTACCCCCTCCCCCAGCACCTAATACCTGCCACAAAGCAAGTACACTCCATATACTTTGTTTTATGCTTATGCATTCACTCCAGTGTGACTACTATCAGAAGAGTAAGCCATCCTAAAAGCAGGTAAACGGTGCTATTTTTTTCTCTAGTCCCCTTCCAGGAGGAGGGCTATGGTTTGCTCTGGACTGAAAAATGAAGGTCACGACTCTTATCTAAGAGCCTCTAGTGTGATAAGCAATCAGGCGGTTTAAGAATTTCCAAAAGTGGAATCAACCAGAAACAAACGATCAGCCAGTCCTATTTGGAAACCACTTCACATAGAATCTGCTTCACATCCAGAACCTCACTGATAGGAATCCGAAACAGTACTCTATAGAGTTTACACATAGTAGATAAGTATAGTCAGGTTAGAGCAGTGGTTTTCAAACTGGGTTCTTGGGGATGCCTCAGAGGGAATTAAGTGGGGACGCCCAAGTCAGCAAAGTCTCCAACCCCCTCCTGCCCCAACTAGACTTTTAATCTTTTTTCCTCAATATACTGGCTTCCAAGGAAGATTCTATTGAAATAAAGGGGTCCATTGTTGCCATGCTTTGAGGCAGCGCAGGAGCTTAGCACTGAATGAATGAAGTCTGAGAAACCCTGCCTCAGGAAAGCTTTAGACACAGAATAATAAAGTGACCGAATCTAGTGGCTTGCTTTCAGGCTGCTCCTCCCCACGGCTCCCACTCTGCTCCATCTCTCACCTTCTATACACTTGGGCTCACTGTCCAAGGTCCGGGTCTTGCAACGCAATCCTTCTCCCGTCCCGTCAATCCAAATATACATAGCTTGCACTTTCTCGCCCTGAGGCAGGGACATGTACAACTGCTTGATGCCTTTGTTCAGGTGGGAGCTCGCGGAGGTGGCCATGGTGGACGTTGTTCTGCTGAAAAGAACCAACCAAAAAATAATTACCAACTCTAAACTGATCCTCTGGCAGGAATGACTCAGTAAGGACAATTAAAGTAAAAAGTCCCGGTGGGAAATGTAGTCCCCTCCCTTTGGAAGCCACTCTCCAGGGTGTACTTCTTCCATGCTGCTTTCAGAGGGATTTAAGCTTTTGTATTAGACAAAATCTCCCTCTAGGCTTCCTTGAGCTAGAATCCACACTTGTGAGGACTAAGCTTAAGCTCTATTTCGTCAATGTAGCCAAAGTAGGGCAAGCATTTTATATTTTATACTAAAGCACTGGGTCAAACACTAAGGTTCGGAAAGAGTGCATTTGCAGAAGGTCTCTCTCTCCCAGTATGAAATCCAGCCACAGAAAGGCTGGGCTGCTATGGTGTCTGGGTCCCTCTTGCATTCTAGCAGGCACCTCTGTGAAAAACCCTTTTTGGAGATTCTCCCCTCTCCCAAAAGCACCCCCACACATTGAGACATTAGGAAGAAGAAACAAGGGAGTTAGCTAGAGTAGTCAAAAGCCTGGTGGGGTTTTCCTAACAGCAGTGCAAATCCCCCAAGTATCGAAGAGCTGATCTGCGCTGCATTCTGAGCAGCAAGCACACTGCCATGGTTCGCAGGTCTTCTCAATTCGGAAGGTAGATCTACATTTGCAAAGGACATTCTCAGATCCCACCAGGGAACTTTAATGAGGAAATTCCCACTTCAGTAACAAAACGATCTGGGTTTTTAAAAGCTGGGCACGCTAAAAACTGCGAGCCACTGCCACAAAACCTCTGAAACAAGAAAAACCCAACACAAGAGGAAATGTTGGACACCGCCCCCCCCTCCCCAGCTCAGTGGCCCAGAGTGGCTGGAAAAGGAACACATTGTTCTCCAACGACTTGGGCAACTTTATGAAGTACAGTGGCTACGTTTCTATGGGCAACCGGCCATGTTTGCCCAGCTGAAAACAGAACTGCTGCTCCCTCCAAGAGCCTCACCCCTTCCCTTGGGGAAGAGCAGAACCTTCTTGGTCTGGTCTCCAGCACTGGATTGCAGAACCGGTCCTTTTCCGTATCCCTCTGTATTACCGGGCGTGCAGAGGTCTCCGTGGGTCACACACATCCCCCAAACCTCCACCACCCCTGCCTTTAAAGGCCGGAAGGAACAATACCTGACCCCTTCAGCTCCCACTACAAAGCCTACAACCCAATCTCCCGGCCTTCCTCCCCAACCTGTGACCACCACCAATATCCAGCCACACTCTCTCCCTTTAAGTTTCAGTTCCAGACTTCCTGCTCTTTTCCGTGAGCCGCGTTGGATGCCAACATTTTAGTCTACTGTTACCGACTGGTAACGCGGTGCCCTGAGTTTATGTAGGGTAAAAATGGGATTCTGCACTTTCTAGCTGTCTCTGCAGCTGTCTCCGGCTCCGGGGTCTTCCTCCCTGACTCTTCACTCACCCCAGCCACAGAAGGTCAATCGGATCGTTGGGGTAGCCCTCCCTGGCCCTTCTCCTTTTGGAGTTGCGTTCGCGCCTCTCCTGGTTCTCCGGCTCTCGCTGGTCCATGCACCGGAGCTTTCTGGGCGAGGGAGACGGAGACGGAGAAGGAGGGGTCAGGGAGCGTTCGGGATCGCATCGGGACGAGGAGGAATACGAGGGCTGGTGGGTCACGGTCTTAATCTTGACTCGTGATTTCTCTCCGGAGTTCATCGAGTAGGCGACGAAGCCGAAGCAGTTGGAGGGGGACTCCGAGGACCGCGGCGACTCCCCTTCGTCTTCATCTTCGTTGGTGGTGGTCTTCGTGGATTTGCGGCTGGGGGGGGTTACCCGCTTCCCGCCCCCGGGGCAGTTGGGATAATCCACTTTGAGGGTAGCCCTTTCCCACTAAAACGTCCCTAAAGTCGGCGCCCTGCCCCTCGGGCCCCGGTCAGGATCTCAAGGCCTGGCCGAGGGGGCCATATCCCTCCGAGGGCCGAGGCTGGGAGGGAGTGGGGATGTCGCGGGGGAGGGGACAGCGCACCGCCGCTGCCTCTGCCCCGCCAGGCCTCCGCCCGCGGCGCCCGCCGGCCAAACCGCAGCCCGGGGTGCCCATTGTTCAGTCACAGTGCAAGGCCCCCGGGACCCCGCGCAGGAGCGGCCCGTACCAGCGACCCTCACGGCCACTCGCCTCAGCGTAGGCGTCTAGAGAGCCTCCAAACCACGACGATCCTGCAAGGCCCGCCACCGCGGAGCAGGAGCGAGCCTCCCAGGGTCCACCCGGCCACTCCACCGCGGCGCACACAGCACCGCCGAGGTGGGAGCGCTGGGCCCGAGCAGCGGCTCCTCCGTTCGCCTCGCAGAGCGACCTCCAGGGGCGGCGCTTAGGGCCGCGAGCGGCGAAAGAGATCAAAACAACTCCCCGCCCTCCTCCGAGCCCGGCGAGCAGCGCACCCCACAATCGCCAGCCCAGAGCCTCCGGGAGCCGCGGGCGGCGAGAGCACGCGGAGGGCGCGGAGGCAGAGGAGCACCGTAGGGGCGGGAGGTGCAAGGGGCTGCCCCGAGCCGTGGGGTCGGCAGGCCGGGCTCAGGGGGTTTGGGGGCTGCAGGGGCGGTGCGCACCACTTGCAGCCCCCGGGACGGCGGCGTGCTTACCTGGGCGGCGAGCAGGCGGCGGGAATGGCAGGCCTCGAGAGCGAGGTGAGGTGAGGAGAGGAGGCCGGCGTGCTGCTCAGAAGCTCCACTCTGCTCCCATTCTCGGCTCTGCGGGGCTGCTAGCTGCCCTGCATTTTTTATCCGCTGCCCGGGCCACCCCCGGCGCCCTGATTGGCTCCCAGCGGCCGGGAGCCGGGGCGGATCGGCTGATGCGCGCCCGGGCCCCGCTGCCATTGGGCGAGCGGTGGAGCGGGCGCCGTCGGGGTGGGGACTCGAGGGCCGGGAAAGAAAGAAAGGGAAAGGGCCTTGGGGGGGAGGGGGCTTGGGGGGGGGAGGGGAGCGGAGGAAGGGCAGGCGGGCGGCGCGCGGACAGCCGAGTTCCTGCCAGGAAGGACCCCGCCTGCCCCGGCTGCCGCTAGCCCTGGCGCGCCCACCGCGGGCCCGGGACCGTCCCCACAGGCCCCACCCCCGGGCCCGAGCGAGGCGCCCCGCACACCGCCCGGCCTCCGCCCCTGCCGCCTTCAGGTTGGATAGTTTTGCAGGAGAGGCCTGTCTTTTTCGAGGTCCCACCGCAGACCCCAAGGCTCCCTAAGGACGTTCTGATCCCCGGGGATGTCGTTTTGCCTTTTGTTGTTAGAGAACCTGCAGCCCTTCTCGGCGCTGGCGTCTGGTTTGAGGCGCGGTGCGGGAGCGGGGGCCGCGGCCGGGGCGGTGGTGGGGCACCGAGGGGACGGCCCGAGGAGGGCCCGCGGGAGCCGGGCCTGCAGCGCGCCCGCCCGCCCGCCTGCCCTCGCCGTGGGGCTGGGGAAGGGAACAGCAGTGTGTGTTCTCCCTTCAGTCATCCACACGCTGTGCTTAGGTCCTGCCCTGGAGAGGATCCGGGCGGGCACAGCAACGGTTAGGGGACCTGTCAGATTCTGCCTCGGACACTCCGAGACTAGTCTCTCAGCGACGCTCTGGGCCCGGGCTTCCTCTGGGCCCGGGCTTCCTCATCTGCAAATAAAGCCCTTGGAGAGAGGACCTTTAGAGCCGCCCACCAGATCTGAAATTCTGGGTGCCAACTGTTCCCCAAAGGCAGCTGAAAGAAAAGTGAGGTCTTCGCGTGCCCCCCCCCCTTGGAAGCCCAGGGTACGTCCAAATTTTAGAATGTTTGAAAGTAATGCTTTGGTTTCCTTTTCAAGGAACTTATCGCGTCTTCTTTTTAATCTGGAAAATTCGAATCGGTACACCTTCCTCCTGTCAGCCTTGCTATGATGGTTGAGAAAATGTGTCTGTGAACACAATCTTGAAATACATGCTTGTCAACAGGTATATAATAACTGTATAGTATAGAGAAAGACACACGCAATGCCCGCACACCTGCCATATTTTCATTGCTACCAGTGCCCTTGCTTGAGTATTTTTTTCTTGCCTGAAATCCCCCTGATGGTGTCTAGTCTTTATTGCATCTTTCAGGAGCCCCAGGTTTGAGACTTGGAGAATTTTCTGTTTGAAGACCAGGAAGTCAAGCTTCTTTGCCTTTGGAAGACGAAGGGAAGAAGTTTGTTCTTGTGGTTATTTTTCGTGCCACAATTATGGAAAAGAAATGTTACCACACACACATAACTTGGCTTCTCTGGTCACCATCCTTCTAGAGTGTCTGACACTGTAGTGCTTTCAAGGGACAGATGCAAATTTCACCTCAAAGGAGATTTTGGTATATTTCAGACAGGTGACATTCTGCACTGGGTAGAGTTCCTTGCAAACCCTTAAGAGGTTCCATCTTGAGTTTGAGTGCTGTATGTTGAAGTATTACAATATGTTTAAAGGCTGGGGTTCATGTCATACAAACACCCGTTCAAATCCGGGCTTCACGTCTTACCAGCTTTGTGTTAGCTTTCTCATCCACGTGAAACCACGGTTTTCTTGCCCACATAATAGAGATAAGTGTTAACTGTTGTAACTGTATTTTAAGGATTCCTTCTGATAAGCACATACACTAGATGCATATGGTAAACTTGGAAAACAGTAATTATAATTATTATAGGTCAAGTTAATCCAAAGAGATTGGATTCTTTCTTTCCCCATAACAACCCATGAAGTACAACATTCTGACTCAGTCCTGAGTTGAGGGGAAGTGGGAGAGAGGAAAGGTAATGTTTTTATTTTAAAAGATGGTAGTTTTCAGTTGCCCAACTGCCTCAGCAAAAACCAGAGCCTTCTCCTGAACTCCGCACTGCCAGCTTCTGAGATGCAGGTGGCAAGCATAATAGAAAACGGGATAGCAAGAAGTAAATGCAATTTTTAAAACTTATGGGATTATATTTTGCTCTGTGGTTTCACTGGCTAGGGATCTTCACTGCCTTGAAGAACTGCTCCATCCCAGTAGTGGCCGGAGTGAGTGTTCAATAAGTGATGTTTGTTGATCACACAGAAAAGAAGACAGCGGCACCATCAAGAAAACATGTGCTTTGAGCCGCTTTTCCGGGAATGCAAATGGATTTGCTTTGAACCATTCATGTGACCAGAGGCATACTGGGTGAGGGTTAAAAACGTAATACATGACCACTGAGTCTTTCAGGAAGGAACAAGAGGCCTTGTCCTTGGTCGGCCCCCTACTTACTAAAACCAGCCCAGTGAGGGCCCAAATGAGTCTGGGGACTGATCAGAGAAGCTTTAAAGAGTATGAGGGGGAAGAAAAAGCAGAAGAAGCTAACTGGTTCGCCCCCAGAAACTCAGACTGTACTTTTAGAGAAGTTAAAAGGAGGACTGCCTGTGCCATTCAGTTTGACTTGGCTATGTCTGCTGGCCTTTGTCCTCTTCCCCCTTCCCTAAATTGCTACTCGCCTCCATTTTCCACCCTCTCCATAAAAGAACATTAGCATGCTTGAACTGGTGAACTGTTCCGTCTCTTGGTACACTGAGTATCAGAGCTGATGGGGGGGTTCTATTACATGTGCTTTGAAGTCAGGTTTTTCTCTCTTAGAATAAGGTAGCTATGTCCAACAGGTGAGTGGCGTGGGAGAGCAGTATTACAGGTAAACATTTTTTGCTCCGAATCTACAGGAAGGGCTAGGGACTAAGAGCTCCCCTTCTGTTGTCCTGCTACCTGTAATCAAGGCCTTGTCTTGGGTGGCCTTTGTCTGGGAGCTCTTCTCTCAGTTTCTCTCTCTCTCTCCTAAAGGATCGATTTCCACTTGCCAGTTGTAAAGCTCTTGAAGATTTTTATTTACTGGAGAGTGAGAGACAGCACCCAAGCCAGCGCAGCAGCAGGCAAATAGAGAGGGAGAAGCAGGCTCCCCACTGAGCAGAGAGCCCAGGACCCTAGGATCACAACCTGAGCCAAAGGCAGATGATTACCCAACCCATCCACCCAGGAACCCTGTAAAGTTCTTAATCTAGTGGTCTGGAAGTGCCTTCCCAGGGTCTCTGTGGTTGTCTTGCACTCATCATAGACGGGATAGGGGGTAGGGCTCAAACATAATCAAACCTTCAACAGGCAGTTTGGGAAGTGGAGTTTTCCTTATATTTGAATGATTTCAATAAGCATTCAACAAAACTCTTAGCTCAGGCTCAAAAAACACAGCTGAGACCCAGACTTGAGGAACACCCTGGAAACCCAACCCAGAATTATAAACTATGCTTTTAAAAAATAAATAAATAAATAAATAAATAAATAAATAAATAAATAAAACAGTTCTTTCCCAAAGAATAGACCATAGTATAATCTTAAAAAAAAACAAGAAGAAAACAAAAAGAACAAAACAAACAGCCTTGGAAGTTGATATCATAACTCTTTTTTTTTTAATATTTTTTTTTAAAGATTTTATTTATTTGACAGAGAAATCACAAGTAGATGGAGAGGCAGGCAGAGAGAGAGGGAAGCAGGCTCCCTGCTGAGCAGAGATTCCCGATGCGGGACTCGTTCCCAGGACTCTGAGATCATGACCTGAGCCGAAGGCATCGGCTTAACCCACTGAGCCACCCAGGCGCCCCTGATATCATAACTCTTAAACCAAATTCTGGGGAGAAGCTGCCATTGGCCAAGCTTTCCAATTTCACTCCCCATAAATAAGGAAGGAAAGACCAGGTTTTCCTTCAATTCAGTACCGAACACTGAACACAGAAGAGTTGCTCTTTATAGCCTTCCTGGTTATTTGATAGTCTCCCATCCAAGTACTAACCAGGCCTGACCCGGCCGAGCTTCCCAGATTCCTCGAGATGGGGTGTGTGTCCAGGATGGGATGGCCCCAGACTGATTGTTTGATATTCTTTTAAACTCAGGTTAGGAAACTGAGAAGCTCATGTCTCAGCTATCTGTTCTTTAGCCTCATTTAGGTTTGTTGAAGGTCCCTTGAAATCACTCGAATATAGGGAACACTCCATTTCCCAAAGTGTGTGTTACGATGGAAGTTTCGTTGGGCTTGAGCCCTCCTCCTAATCTTACTCCAATAGGAACCTGCGGAGTTAAGTTCATCTTCGCTAACACCGTGGGGAAATAAGTCCTACTGAGAAAATTAAAGCCGTGCACTTCTGGAACTAATCTGCACATCCTTCTGAAAGATGAGAAGGCCAAGGCCCCCATAACCTGCAGTAGCTTGCTGAAGTCACCCTAGGGCGGTACTTCACAGCCAAGTGCACTTCCCAGGTGCAACTCCCTTGGGAGCCTTTTCTGTTTTCCTTCCTCCAGTCTGCTGTGGGTGCTTTCCTGGGCCCCCACGGCCACACCCTTGCAATCCCTTTCGGTCCCACTGAGCAGAGCGCTTGCTGAGGGCGCCAGCCAGTCTACCTGAATCCTACAGGGTGGCTTGTCCAGTGTCTCCCACATAGTGGACATTCTATATACTCTTTGCGAATAACAAAGGGAGGGGGATACTTTATGTCAGGTTCTCTTTAAAGGAATCTTTGGAGACCATTTTGCCTATTTGATCATCTGTCCCCTGTTTCATTATTTCATGAATCTGGGATTTTCATAGTAAATCTTGTTCCTTATTCTTAATATATGTATGGCCTCTCTTCTCCAGATTGATTGGAACATTGGTGAAGCTTATTTTTAAAAGCTTAGGGAAACAAACAGGGTGGTGGGGGTAGGGAGAGGGGGGTGGGGTTATGGACATTGGGGAAGGTATGTGTTATGGCGAGTGCTGTGAAGAGTGTAAACCTGGAGATTCACAGACCTGTACCCCTGGGGCTAATAATACATTATACGTTAATTAATAAATAAATAGAAACAAAAGCTTGGGAAATTTAGCATCATGGTAAAAAGAAAGAAAATTTGCTTGGAGCAGAGTGTGTCCTTTAGTCAGTTCTTTTCCCAGAGATCGCCTCCATGGGTTCCCCAGTCCTGCCTTCTACCCTCTGTCCCATTCGTTGATTCGAAACCCTGTTTTGCTTCCCGTTCACATGGCAGATTTTAATGGGAAACAACCCTGGGATATGTTTCTGGATGCTTGCTTGGGCAATACTTAAGACTTAGTTCCTTATTTTCCCGGACCTCCTATCCCCTCCCCCCACTTCTTTTAAACCAGTTCTGGGAGACTTGTTTACACCTTGGAGAGCCGGAGGCTTGGCTGGGGCGGCGTGATCCTAGCGCCCTCTGGTGTAATTTTGTGAAGAATATCCCCAAAGCTTAGGAGTGGCAATCCCCGCCCCCTCCGCTGGCCTGCAAGGGGAGGGCCTCTGTGTTATTATCTCCAACATAGTAAATTAATGACATGCAAGTTTACTACCTACACTGACATCTAAGAGATACTGTGTTGGGAGTATGAACTGATTACCAGTGGTTTCTTATTATAAAATTAGTTTTCAAATAACTAGGAAAGAGCCGCTTAAGAATGTTTGGTGCTGGGACGCCTGGGTGGCTCAGTTGGTTAAGCAGCTGCCTTGGGCTCAGGTCAAGATCCCAGCGTCCTGGGATCGAGTCCCACATGGGGCTCCTTGCTCGGCAGGGAGCCTGCTTCTCCCTCTACCTCTGTCTGCCTGTGTTCGCGCTCTCTCTCTCTCTCTCTCTCTCTCTGATAAATAAATAAAATCTTTAAAAAAAAAAAAAATGTTTGGTGCTTTTTCCTCATCGCCCACCAGGTGCAAGAGGTAAAGAGAAAAGGATGTCCGCCATGAAGAGTAACTGAAGAGTCTAGAACCCAAGAGTTAAAGGGGGAATGGCAAGGATCAGAAAATGTGGTTCCAAACAAGTCTTATCCTCAGCCCTCCCTCGGATCTGAGCCCAGAAATTTAAGACCCAGCCAGAAGCTGAGAGTCTGCCAGACTCTCACTCCCAGGGGAGGCCAGGGTGGGGGTACGGGGTGGTGGACAGAAATCTGACATAGACATGCCTTTAGGGGACATCTGGAGTACTTATAGGGTGCCACTGGTTCCAGCTGGGCCTTCTGGGTGACCATTTTTCTTCCTTCCTTCCTCCCTTTTCCAAAAAATTTCAGTTTGAGGATCACTTCCTTCACCGTTGCTGTTAGCAAAGTCACTGTAGCCCAGAGGACACTGAGCCACTGGCGTGAGTCAGACACACCTGTATTCGAATTCCTGTCTTGCTTTGTACTGGATCTAAGTCAACCTTCTGAGTCTCGGTTTTCTGGAAGTTCCTTTTAGAAACACTTTTGAGGATTAACAAGCAATAACAGAGTAAACAATTTAGAAATAGCTTGGTGGATTTTGTTATCCCAGGAACGAGGAAGAGAGTGGGCCCATTACTAAGGACATGACTCAGGCTTTAGGACTGTTGGTGTTTCCCGAAGTTTCGCAGAACCCTGCACCTGTCTTGAAAAACATTTAGAAGAAACAGGGGTAGGCGGAGATTCTGGAAGCAAATAAGCCTTTATTAAGCATCACCTATGCTACCTATCCGGTGCATGTACAGGAAAGTTTGTCACTTGGATCTGGCGAAGTCCTTACCCTTTAGGAGTCTTTAGGTGGTGAGAAAAACCTCCCCAAAAGAGGTGATTTCAGAGATAGTACAAAGCACAATGTATCAGCTATATGAACAGCTTAATAAAGTGGATTTCGTATAAGCACCTAAGAGTTCCAGAACAAAGGAGTCAGTAAGAGTTCTTGGAGAGGGTTTCCTGGAGGGTACTGAGTGGGGTGAGGGTGAGGTTGGTTTTATGCTGGGTACCAAACAACATGTGATTGTCCAATGGCTTTCTGTGAGATGCAAGGGAGTGAAATTTGCAAAGACCCAAGGGTACAATTGAGGAAATAACACGTGTAAAGGTGGTGATAGGGAAATAGGTAAGCTTTGATCGGAACCGGAGTAATAAAATAGGAATCTGAAGAAGTACTAAGCCTTTGAATTCTGCACATTTGAAGTGTTACTAAATTAAAACATTGATAAAGTCTCATTAATTCGGATTTGAAATGAAGGCAGTCCTTAGAAGTGGGAGGGGGGATATGAAGCATACTTTCAACCAATATAAATTAATTCTAAATTCTGTTTGTATTACTTCCACGTGATGGTGCCACTTTGGTGAGCAAATTGAAGTACCCGCTTTTCTATATCAGGATGAGACTTCAATGATTCCAGTTTTGAATTGTGAGAAATCATTATAGTCTCAGGTGAAAGGCAATCACTTGTCCCTGGAGAAGTAGCTGGTGAAGGCACGACTCTGCTCTCCTTCCTTTGAAAGCCTCTCTTCTATCTCATCCGCGTTCCCCACCTCCAACCCCTGGCTTCTCTTGCACACTCACCTATTCCTCTGGTGCTCTCCCTACCACCCCACCAATCCCATCAGTGTCCCTTTCTCAGGCCCCTCTCTCCTCATCTCCTCAGCAATTAGACATTCAAGGGCAGCAGATGTGCCAGCAGATGGAGACCAGCCGTGCTCCTTCATGGCCATTACCTTCACTTGGTACCAAAAAGGGTCCAGTGCACATGACTGAGAGAACCTGCGTGGAGGAAGATGGGTGGACAATGTGCCGAGCATCCTAAGCTGTCTCAGGAAGAGCTTTCTGAAAGGAGAAGAGCCTGGTCATCACTTTCTGATTGCTCCACTTCCTGCAGTAATTTGTAGAGGGGTCCTACAGTGCCCTTGTGATACGGAGCTTCTTTGGATCCCATCAGCTTCAAGCTGGGATGGTAACAATGATGCCAAAGGGAAGAGATGCCATAGATTCCCAGCAGACACAAAGCATTGATCATCACATGCCAACAGAAGAAGGTGGTGATAAACATGATGTCGCTGATGTCATCATCCTGCCATGGGTAGCCAGTGACTGGCTTGTAGAGAATAAAACCCGCCTGTATCAGCCAGGAACCCATCATCAGAAACAGGAAAGTCTCAATCAGCAGGAGGTGAAACGTGTCAGGAGTCCACAGCTCTACAGTCAACACCAGCATCAACAGGAACACCAGCAAGATGAGCAGACAATGTATCTGAAGCTCTATCCCTGTTGAGTCCTGGACATGTGACGTCAAGAGCAGCAGGAACACGTAGAAGGTCAGGGCCAGGGAACCTTTTTCTAGAAGCACACACCTCTGAGGTAGCAAGTTCTTGCTCATGACATCTACACAGCCGTTGAGGGTGAGGAGGATGAACATGGTGAGATGCTGCCACTCTTTGGGATACATAAATGTTGGTGGCAACAGTCTGTTCATCAGTATCAACCCTCCTTTAATGCAACGGATCTCATAAGCTATCAAGATGGAGCCAATCACCATCTTCAGCACACCTCCGTGGCATATCTTCCATAGCCTGGCCCATCTTCCCTTCTTCCTAGGATGGCATGAAGGGTCCAGCAGAGAGTCTTTGAATATCACAGCTTTGGAGATTACTATTGCCTGATACAGTCCATATAAGATTAGAAATAGCCCTGGGTACACATGACCAATAAAGGTTCCCATTGAACTACAGATATGCCTAACAAAGGAGACAAGAGCAAAATTTGCACAAGTCCACACCTCCTGGGGCCACTTCAAGTTCTGGCCTTTGAAAAGAATTGCCTTCCACCATCTTTTATCATCTCACCCCACCCAGTGCTCCCCCACAGAGGAAATGTTTCTTGACACAAGCCTACGCCTTTGGCGGTGTAAAACCTCATTGTTCCATTCCATTCTGGTACATTGGGAACCAACTGACTTCTGCCAGAGAAGGAAGCTTGTGAATGTGCTTTTAGAGGCTCCTCTCTGTGGCCCTTGAGAAGGGTCCACACCTGTGCACACCTGTCCCTTTCTCCCATGGCTTCCTGCCCGTGTGCTGCCCAGCACTCAAATGAAGAGAAAGGGGCATGGGATAGGGGTAAGAGTTGCTGTGGTATCCCAAGGTAGCCTGGCCATTCAGACATAACTTTGGTCCAGTTCTAGGGTTTTCTTTCTGAACACCTACATTTATAAACATTGGGATATGTGACCATATATTACACACCTAGCACCAATCTGGCTTTGCTTTTACAGACACATTCTGAAGATCCCCAAGAAACCTCCCTTCACCTCGTCTTCTTACTTCCTCACATCTCCGTCTGTGCCCCTACCCCCGCATCAGCATCTCTAGTGGCCAATAAATGGATCTGAAAAGCTATCTTTTGATCATTGATTTTCAGGGACGGTGGTGGGTTAGTAGTGGGTCAGCTTCACCGAGCTTAAGCTGTATTTCCTGGAATGCCCTTCCTTCTATGGTTCCAGGTTGGGTTGGCTACAGGAGAGATTTATATGAGCATGTGAAGGCAGAACTGAAGGAGCAACCCAAGCACACCCTGAAGGTGTAGGGTGCCAGGTGCTCCTGCAGCTCCTGCATTCTGTTCCTGATCTGTTGTCTCATCTCCTTGGCATGGGCAGCAACCACGCCCATAGCTCCCTTCGCTTCTCTTAGAGTCCGGGCACCAGCTTTTTCGGAGAGTCACTTGCCAGTGAAGTATGAGGTGGCGAGAGGCAGACATAGGCTCCACTTTGTTCTCATAGGTTTCGGTCTGTCCTTGCTCTTCCCTAACTTGCTGCAGGATTCTTCCTCCTGACTGCTGCCATGTTGAAATGACCTCCAGCCTCATTTCATAGCAGCCCTCCCTAGACTTCTCCACTACAAATCTGTAAGGTCTAGTGGCCATAAGAAATTCATATTTCATATCACTTTGCTCCCAGGACTCATCCCTAACTCATACAAGGGATTAAAGTCAAATCCTTAAAATGCAGACACTGTTGAGTGAGTGACACTTCTGAGTTGGTGTTGGCCATTTTATTTTAATGTGACTTAGACCATCAGCTTCATTTATCTGTTACTCCACTTGTGTCTAATGCACCTCAGAAGACAGAGTCCTAGGTATTGGGTAATAGGAAGCTGAGTATAAAGCAGAGAGGATGGGAAAAAAGGTAATGAAAATAGAGCAGAGAGGATGGTGGAGGAAAAAGGTAGAGGGAATGTGAGGCATGCCCTGGACCCACACGTGGATTGGGGTTTATTGCAGTAGGTACTGAAATAGTTTTGGGGGGCATGGCAGTTGTGCTAAGGGGGAAGGAAGTTCATCAACTCAGCATGAACCATGCTGACATCACAGTGTTCTGCATAATCATCAGTCCTTATAGTATAAGCAATGTCAAGGGGCAGAGAGGCAGCACCTGTATGCCAGCAATGGCCCCGGAAGAGAGGGGGAGAATTTATACCCAGGTTATAGCACTGTCTCCAATCCCTCCCTCCTATCCAAATACCTCCTTCTTCTCAAGTTCACTTAATTCCAGAAAAATTAAATCTCTCTCTGTCCTTGAGCATGACAATAGTTCAGATTGCTTCTTATTATTGAGAGATTTGCAGGGGCTAAGATTTGAGGATGAAAGCAATTTGGAAAAAGGCTTAATCCTGCCTTATGAAGGAATTGCTTATTTTAAAATTTAGGTTTAGCTGTTTTTTTTTTTTTTTCCTTTTGTTTTATAGAGAGCACGTGAGCAGGGGTGAGAAAGTGGCATAGGGAGAGGGGAGAGAATCTGAAGCAGGCTCCACACCCAGTGTGAAGCCCAGTGTGGGGCTTGATCTCAGGACCCTCAGTCATGCTTAACTGGCTGAGTCACTGAGGCACCCAGGTGGGTTTGTTTGTTTGTTTGTTTTTTCAATTAAGGTAGAGTCATTGTAGAAAAATCAGGCAAATATATAAGCAAAAGAACAACATTAATAATCACCTTTAATCCTGTAACCTGGAGGTGACCATTGCCACCATTGAGGTATAGAAATGCAGTTTTAAGAAGGCAGTATATGGCAGTGAAAAATGCATCAATCGGAAGTCATAAATCTGGGTTCTTTTTTTTTTTCCCAAAGATTTTATCTATTTATTTGACACAGAGAGATCACAAGTAGGCGGAGAGGCAGGCAGAGAGAGAGGAGAGAGGAGGAAGCAGGCTCCCCGCTGAGCAGAGAGCCCGATGCGGGGGCTTGATCCCAGGACCCTGAGATCACAACCTGAGCTGAAGGCAGAGGCTTTAACCCATTGAGTCACCCAGGCGCCCCCTAAATCTGGGTTTTAATTCCAGTTCTCTCCTCATCTGCTGAATGTCATATGTCTTAGCTGAAAAAATTACGTGTTGAACTTGACCTTCTATTGAGGTGAAAATAAAAGAGCATGGATGTTGTTGCACAGAAATGAGCATATTTGTCTCCTTTTTCTTTCTTCCTTTTGGTGAAGTATCAAAATTCTTGGAGATCCCAGTAGAGCTCCATGCTCAGAGCAGGGAGATTCAAAGGAAGAGTCTGAGTTGACACTTCTGAAATGAGTCAGGGAGGAGAGAAGCCCAGGGATTCTCTTTGGTTTTAGACTTGCTCTGGGAGAAGCACAGGGTTCATCACTCCCCTAAGTAATGGTAGGGCTGGGATGGGGAGTGCATGCTCTATAGGCCCCAGGGAACTGTATTTAGTCACTTTTAATGTTGCTCCTCATACTTCAAGGCTGCAGTCCCTGTATGCTGGGGGTAGCAGAGTTCATTCCAGCTCCTACACTCATCCCCCTAGTTGCTTCTGGCAGCTGTGAGCTGGCTGCCAGTGGTCAGGGCAGGAGGGAGAGGACCAGCACTGACCCAGCAGCAATGCAAGGTTGGAAGTGGCACATATGAGGACAAGTAGCTCCACTTAAGGTCCCGTCTCGGATGCTCAGGCCCCCCACCTTGGCCAGGCACCAGCACTACATGTTGTTCATTAAAACATGAACATCCTGATCTTGGGCTTTGAAGATAGGAATCACCAAACCAGATACTGCCCACAAGTAGCTGAGAAGGAAGCCAAAGGTGGTGAATGATTAGCAGAACCAGAAGACAGCTCCAGGGTCTGTGGACAATGAGTGCCTGGACAGCTTTTTCATGAGGGGAAAAACCACTTGGCCACAGGAGCCCCTGGAGGTCCTTCATGTGCTGCCTGGTCCACACTGTTCCACACTGAGATGCCCCTCAGACCTGCTCCATCCTCCACCCCACATGTCTGACATGAAATGCTAGAATGAGCAAAAAGTTCTTTAGGAATTCAGTAAATAAGAATTTGCTACTGCTGTGGATTCTACTGAGTACAGCAGAGCACATAAAAAAGTATATGACATAGTTCTTACCCTCAAAAAGCTTACAATTTAGTTGAAGGCATATACCTCTGCATACACACACACACACACATACACACACACACACACAAAATAGCCATCAGAGACTCTTTGGACTAACTCTGTTTCATAGAAATCAAATATTACATGTAATTTTAAGTTTTCTAACAGCACATTGAAAACACAAAATGGTGAAATTAATTTTAATGAGATTGTTTTTACCCAATATAACCAAAATGTTATTGTAACATGTAATTAATATAAAAACTATAAATAAAGTATTTCAGATTCCTCATTTGATACTAAGTCATCAAATTCCAGTGTTTATTTTCTACCTACAGCTCACCTCAGTTCAGACAGGCCATATTACGAGCACTCAATGACTCAATGAGTCAGTAGCTACCATATTGGATTGTGCAGATTTTGACAGTATGGAATGACAAGTTAGGTGAATTTTAAAATTTTAGTGAAAAGAACAGATCATGGAGGAGGTAGAAGTTTGGTCAAAATGGCATCTAGCAGGGCCCCTGGGTGGCTTGGTTGGTGAAGCATCTGCCTTCGGCTCAGGTCGTGGTCTCTGGGTTCTGGAAAGGAGCCCCGCATAAGTCATCCTGCTCAGCAGGGAGTCTGCTTCTCTCTCTCCGTCTGCCCTTTTGCACCACTCATTCCCTCTCTCTCTCTCAAATAAATAAATAAACTCTTTTTTCAACGACATCTAGAGAACTACACTATAAGCTTCTTAATAGCTGTGGGATTTTAGTGTGGTGTCTTCCAAAAGCATCTTTTAATTTATCTCCTTTCTTTTTAGGAGGGATATCATCATCATCATCAACATCAACAAAAAAATGATTGCAACTCACCTTGCTGCAAGGCAGAAATACACCACAGGAAGAAAAAGCCAGAGGCTGAGAACTCAAGAAGAACTACACAGGACGTGGGTCCATGGAAATATGCACAAGGTCAGAGATACCCCATCTGTTCATGGGCCAGACTTTCATCTTAGTTCAAGTAATGGTTACTAAGCCCTGGGGTTTGTCATTGATTTACCAAAACAAGGCTCACAGGAGATAGAAAACAACATTCTAATTTCTCAGTTTGAAAGGATATATGTTCTTTATTTCTCTTGGCACACCAGCCCATAATTTTCCTCTTTGAATTTTTCTAGAATGTGAGCTTTATACCTCATTGCATAATTATGACTTAGGTTTCGTAGTTTATATACGCAATTTCAGGTACTTTTCAACGATCACATTTCAATGGGGGCAAATTTCTTTTTCTTCTGAAAACGTTTGGCAAGGTGGACATATATACTCACCTTACCTTTGTTATACCTAGTCCTTCCTTTTTTTTTTTTTTTTAAGATTTTATTTATTTATTTGACAGAGAGAGATCAAAAGTAGGCAGAGAGGCAGGCAGAGAGAGTGAGAGGGAAGCAGTCTCCCTGCTGAGCAGAGAGCCCGATGCAGGACTCGATCCCAGGACCCTGAGATCATGACCTGAGCCGAAAGCAGCAGCTTAACCCACTGAGCCACCCAGGTGCCCCATACGTAGTCCTTCCTTTATGACTGTGTGACCAACTCATACCCGTGGCTAAGGATAGAGCTTGAAGGACAGACCCTGGGCCTGTTTTTCCATAGATCATTTCTCTACACCAGATATGCCTGCACAGGTTAGGAGTTAACCTTTGCTCTCTCTTCTTCAGAATTCTTAATTCTGTAATTTGGGAACCCCACGGTAAGTTTCTAAATTCCATGTGCGGGATTAATTTATCTCGTTTCTGTTTAGGAAGGATATCATCGTCATCACTGAATACTCTTGCTCCCCTCCCACAATGTAGTGTGGTTCTGGGACCACACTTCCCAGCCACTCAGTGACTGCGTTTGCCCAGCAGACTGTGTGTGGAAGTGATGTACACCACGTCAAGACAGGGCCTCCCAAAACTTCTGCCTATTTTTCAACCTTTCCTTTTCCATATTTACTGGCTGATTATGTAGACTGTGAGGTACTAGAGAAGGACAAAATCACCAGATGGGAGGAGTCATATCTGAAAGACCAGGTGGAAGGCTTATAAGCGTGGGAGAAATAACCTTCTTTTGTGTTAAGCCAATAAGATTTAAGGATTTATCTGTTTTAAACCCATTAGTTGATATTGTCTGCCAGGCCTCCAAAAGGCCCCTGGAAGCTCATGTAAATTCAACACTTGGCCATCCATCAACTTTGATGTGATAAACCACCTGAAAGGTTAAGTTGATTTCTTCCGACCAGTTCTCTCCTCTTCCTTTGGTATCTCAAAGTCTAGAATTATTCTCATGGGCCCTGTCCAAGCCACTGTTTCAGGAACCCCAGAAACTACGTTCACAAAGGGTGCCTTGTGATATAGACAGAGAGCAAAAGAACTTGATGGTCCTGAATCTTCTCATTCTCATTAGGATTCCTGCTTCATTTTTGGTTACAACCTTTCAGCAATGGGCCACACATCTTAATGAGATACAATGTTTCTCATCACTGACCAGTGCTGGAAACACCTTCACCCAGAACGAATACCAGCAATATTAGTTTCTATTTTTGCATAACACAATCACATAAATATAGGAATTTAAGTGAACCATTGGCTCATGGTCCTCTTGCAATCTCATTGACTATGGACAAAATTCAGTTCCTTGCAGTTTTAAGACTGAAGCTATTGTTTTGTTGCTGACTGTCAGCCAGGATGGCTCTCAGCATCTACAGGTTGCTCAGGGTTCCTTGCCATGGGACCCCACAGGAAGATCACAGCATGGATGTTTGCTTTATTTTAGGCCAACAGGAGTACATCTCCTCAGTGATTTACCTTCTTCTAAAGACTACAGCTGACAAAGTCAGACAATCCAGGACAATCTCTCTTTTCAGTAATTCAGACTCAACCAATTAGTAACCAATCTTGGTCATGATAATCCGTTATATTCACTGGTCCCATTTGAGGGGCGGGGATTGTACAGAGTGTACACCAGGGGCAGGAATCATGGGAGCCATCCTAGAATTCAGCTTACCACACCACCCAGTCCTCCTTTCCATTCCTTATTATAAGTTGCAATATAATCGTGTACATCTTTGTTTCTTTCTCCTTGTTGTATTGCTAATCTCTGCATAGTACCTGTAAAATAGTAGCCATTTAGGATTTTTTGATAACTTAATTTAGTCCTTTGGTTGCTTTAAT
The DNA here is from genome assembly GCF_022355385.1 of Mustela nigripes. Classification (NCBI taxonomy): domain Eukaryota; kingdom Metazoa; phylum Chordata; class Mammalia; order Carnivora; family Mustelidae; genus Mustela; species Mustela nigripes. Next base: position 18,254,294 of record NC_081566.1, read on the forward strand.
TGAATTTGGAAAATCCCCTTATTACCCACATGTTTACAAATTAGTCTCCTTTGTTGTATGTTCATGTTTGTGAAATCCAGTTGTAGTTTTTCTCTTGTCACTATTCTGAATATCTGAGCATGAATTGTATTTAAGGATTCTGGCCTCCTGGGCAAATTGCTCCACTGGTGTCTCAGAGAGGGTCCCCACAGGAAATAGATGGCAACTCAAATTGAGATAGCTCAAGGAGGGTTTCATAAAGATACCGCATATGCAGACGTCAGCAGGGTAGAAGGAGACCACAAGAGAGAACTGGGTAACAGTTGGAGTTGTTAACTCTAGGCCCCAAGGGACATAGAACAGGAGAAGCTCTGGTATAAGCAAGGACAGTGTAGTGGATTGAATGGTGGCCCCTACAAAGATATTTCCAAGTCTTAACCCCTAGGACCTGTGAATATGACCTTATTTGACAAAAATGTCTTTGTGGGGACGCCTGGGTGGCTCAGTGGGTTAGGCCGCTGCCTTCGGCTCAGATCGTGATTCCAGGGTCCTGGGATCGAGTCCCACATCGGGCTCTCTGCTCAGCAGGGGGCCTGCTTCCCTTCCTCTCTCTCTGCCTGCCCCTCTGCCTACTTGTGATTTCCCTCTGTCAAATAAATAAATAAAATCTTTAAAAAAAAAATGTCTTTGTGGATACAATTAAGGATCTTGAGATGAAAGCATCTTGGTTTTAAGGTGGGCTCTAAATCCAGTGACAGGAAACCTTATGAGAAAGTCTGAGGAAGATTTGAGCCACAGAAGCACACAGAAGAGAAGACAATGTGAAGATGGAAGCAGAGATTAGATTATGTATCTACAAGCCAAGGAATGCCAAGGACTGCCAGCAGTCATCAGAAGCTAGGGGAGAAATACAGGACAGATTCTCCTGAGAGCTTCTAGAAGGAATCAACACCTTGATTTTGGACTTCTGGCATCCAGAACTGTGAGAAAGTAGATTTCTGTTTTAACCCACCTTATAAGTTTTTGGTCATTTTTTATGGTAGCCAGGGAAATTGATACTGATGGTGTCCTGGGAGCAGGGAACTGTCAGCCTGAGGTGACTCCAGAAGCAGGAGCTAAAAGAATAAAAACCTTAATCTCACTCTTATCCCTCATCCTCCTGGGGCTTGTCATTGACCAAAGGTTGCCTGAAACCAAAGGATAAGGAGCTCAGTGATGTGCCACAGACCAGAGCAGTCTCCTGGGAGACGGAACAGGATGTAGGTGAAAGGTGGATTTGGAGGGGCAAACTGAAGACATACAGTGCATCTCTTTTTAGATTATAGGAAGGGTACCCATAAATCCCAGTGTGTCTGTAGTAGTTTGGTTTTTACCTGTTGTCCCAGTACAAATATTAATTTTGCCTTTTTCTTCCCTCAAGTATCCAGGTTTGAATGATAAATTAATATAAGGTCACATTAGTTATAGGTTAAAATCCGATTGAATTAGTATTCAAATCTTGAGTTTTCTGTAGGGTATGTTAAGTGAAGTTCACCGCACCATTAGGATACCATCTCTCCTGATTGCCTTGTGGTCCTGACCATTCTTGGCAGGTGTAAGGAGAAAAATTAAGACCTTCTGAGGTCAACAAGAACATACCTGTCTCCAGAATCTGGATAGTAACCAGCCCACATTTTTTGGAGTTAGCTTTTTCACTTCATCTTGGAGATCTGGATGTCAGGACATTCAGATCTCCCCTGTTCTTTTTAATTCCTGTATAGTGCTCCATAAATTATTTAATAATTTAACTACTGGTGAAAGTTTATTAAAGTTCTTGATAGAAAAAAAAAGTGCTTCAGTGACCATTCTTGTATATACTCTTTAATATAGATGTATGAGTATTTCTAGACTAGATGCTATATCAGAGTTCCTAGCTACAGACAATTTAAGAATCTATTCTGGCAAGTTTAAGAGGAGGAATCTATTTAAATAGATAAGTTAGTTCACAAAATGGGCTTAGGTTGCTCTTTTTGGCACTAACCCCAGTACTATGGGGCAGAACCAGTATAATGATGAACATGGGTTCCTATCTTCGCCACTACTCCTCTACAAAACAGAAACCCCATGCACAGCCAATTTCCTTACATTGCTCACTTGTGTGTTCGAGTCTTAAGTAGGTGTGTCTAACTGGTCACATACCTGTACCCTAGCTAGCCACAAGGGAGAGCAGAGATTAAATATAAAAATCTACCAAAAAGGCAGGCCTGATAATGTGGAAATTGTCCAAAATGTTGGGAGGCTCTTTCAAAGATGGCATTAGGCTTATATGACAGATGACCGCTGCAGACAGCAAGAAATGGAATTGTTTGCTTGGCACACTCTGCCAAACTGACTTCAAGGACATGTAGACAGTGTATGATAATTCCCTAGATCTCCTTCCCTACATCTTCTCCAGCAATAGGTAGTATTATTTCCTTAATACTTTGGATGATTTTTGACAACTTGACAGTGAAAAAAAATCCTACTTTTTAAAAATCTGATTTTTCTTAAAATTGGTTAGACGTGTGACGTCAGCAATAGCAGGAGCACATAGAAGGTCAGGGCCAGGGAACCTTTTTCTAGAAGCACACACCGCTGAGGCAGCAAGGTCTTGCTCATTACATCTACACAGCCATCGAGGGTGAGGAGGATGAACATGGTGAGGTGCTGCCACTCTTTGATACAGAAATCTCGGTGCATTCTTGTCCATGAGTACCATCACATCATCAAGACAAGACCACATAAACTGCTAAGATGGAACCAGTCAACATCTTCAGCAAACCTCCATAAGATATTTTCCACAGTCTGGCCCATATTCCTTTATTCTTGGGGGTGGAGGTGGTGCATGAAAGATAGAGGAGTGAGTCATTGACTATCATGGTCTTAAAGACCACTGTGGCCTGATACAGTCCATAAGAGAAAAGTATAGCCCTAGGTAGAAATGACATACGAACTTTCCCATGAAATTACAGGTCTGTTCTACTGCAGACTGAAGACCAAAACTCAGGATCTCTCTTCTCTCCTCTCCATTGAGGGCCCTTCAAGGTTTGGACTGAATATTCAGAGCTAACTTCTACCTACTTTATCATCTTCTTCTGCCCACTGCTCCCAGAGAGAATGCAAAGTTCGGGACAGGAGCCTATACTTTGGGTGATATGAGTCTCATTGTTCCATTCCATTCTAGTACACTGGGAACAAACTGACGTCTGCCAAAAAAAAAAAAAAAAAAAAAAAAGGAAGGTGACTATTTCCTAGTATGCACCTGTGAGTATGTATGCTCTCATGAGCTCTGTGTTTGGACTTTTGAACTTTTGAGATGCTTTTGGTCATACTGTCTCTCTCTCTCTCTCCCATGGTCTGCTTTCTTTTGCTCCTGTCTAGTTCTTAGAGGAGCAGCACTTAGAGGAGTGGTACATGAACTGGAGACTAACCAGAAAAGGCCTGGGCTACTCACAAATATTTGTGCATCTTTTAAGAACCCATACTCATAACTTTGGCCATATATTGAAAGCAACCATATTCTTTCCAGACATGGAAGTTTATAAATTGTGATTTACTATGTGTCTAATACATATAGGTAAGGAAAGACCTAAGCATGAGATGATAGCCAGCTGCATTTAAGTCAATGCATCAGGGCAAGAGTCTTCATTTAGAGGGGATGATAGAGAACAAGGTATAGAGAATGTGAGGCAGGCCTTTGGCATACAAGTAGTTCTGGGTTTATTGCAAGAGGTATATGGAATAGGAGTTACTCTGAGAGTGATAGGTGTGTGGAAGAGGAGGAAGTTCATCACTGGAAGTGAAGGATGCTGACCTCACAGTTTTCTGCATAATGATTTGTCCTCAGGCTAGAGCAATGCTGTGGGGCCAAGAGGCAACATTTGTATGCTCATAGCACCCCCAGTGGGAAGGAGAAGTGGTTACACCCAGGTCACAGCACAGATTATGAACCCTCACAACCTATCTCCCTTTCCTACCACTACTTAATAAATAACAGGAAAAAATCCAATCTGTCCATGCCCTTGGGGATGAAGGCCATTTCTCAGCAGTGGGAGAGTGAGGATTTGGATGTAAAAGTGCTGTAAAGAGAGAGAGTTACAGGAGGAACTTGACTTCCTTGTTGCATTTTAATTTCAACTTTGCTTTCTTACACAAGCGTGGCGTACACTGGCCAGCATTTCACGATATTCATTTCCTTTTCTTCCTTTGGGCGTTGATAAACTACATTTCCTTCCCTGCCTTGCAGTTAGATGTAGCCTTGCAACCGAGTTCTAGTCAATGGGGTGTAAATGGAAACGATACCGATGACTTCCTGGCCTCACCCATAAAATCCTCCTTCACATACTCTTCCGTGTTACTTTCCTTCCTCTGGCTTTATACAGAATATCATAAATTACCATATGCTGTTAAGGATGGAGGATCCCTAGGAGGGAAGGAATAGGGTTCCTGGGTTACTCCTCCTGGGGAACTATATATTGTTCAGGAACACTCCTTTTGGACTATAAATAAACAAAGAATGAACTGTTTTTCTTGAGCAATGGAAATTTTCACATCTGTTTGCTATTGTAGCTGGAAGACCCAAACAAATCCAAAATGAACACATAGCCTTTATAGAAAAAATTTAGAAAAACACATAAGCAAAATGGGAGAAAAATAAGCACCTGCAGTTCCAGACCTGATGAGAACCACTGTTAACGTTTTGCTGTAAAATCCCAGCTTGGGGAGAAAAATGACTGGAAATTGAGAGACCAGGATTCCAATCCCAGTTTCCCCCTAATTGACTTCTGGCTTCTCTATTAAAGGAAAGAAAGAACTGTCGTCTGTGTTCTCTAAATGGAGAGGTGAAGTGTGGGAATAGATGGGGAGGAGGAGGGAGGGAAACACTTGGGGGTTTTGCATAGAAAGGAATGATTTTGTCACCCACAAGTTTTCCTTTTTAAGTGGTCAAAACACCCAGGAAACTTCAAAGAGCTGAGTGCTCAGGGAGAGGAGGTGCAGAGGGTATGACATTGTCATAGAGTAGTCTAGGAGGAGAAATCTCTGTGGTTATTGCCTTGACCTGCCAAATTGTTGAGCTTCTCTGAGAGGAACTGGCCCATTGCTCTACTAAGTTTTTACCATCAGCAAAGAGCCAGTGTATGTTCCTGAGTAGCCCAGCTCCACCTTGAATGGACTGCAGGTATCAGAAGAAACTATTTGGGGCCACTAGTAATATTATCTCCACCACTTCAGTGCTGTGGGTTTAATGGACATAGTAGAGGTTGAGCAACAAGCAGAGAGCATTCATTGCTTGGCCGCTGCATTTATCTCCATGTCTGGCCGCTCCTGGCAGCTGTGAAGCAGTGATCAGGGCAGGAGAAAGATGAGAAGCACTGACCCAGCAGCAATGCGAGGTTGGAAGTGGCACATATGAGGAAAAGTAGCTCCACTTAAGGTCCCGTCTTGGATGCTCAGGCCCCCCACTTTGGCCAGGCACCAGCACTACATGTTGTTCATTAAAACATGAACATCCTGATCTTGGGCTTTGAAGATAGGAATCACCAAACCAGACACTGCCCACTGAGAAGCAGCTGAGAAGGAAGCCAAAGGTGGTGAATGATTAGCAGAACCGGCAGACAGCTCCAGGGTCTGTGGACAATGAGTGCCTGGACAGCTGTTTCATGAGGGAAAAACCGCTTGACCACAGGAGCCCCTGGAGGTCCTTCATGTGCTGCCTGGTCCACACTGTTCCACACTGAGACGCCCTTCAGACCAGTGCCCCCACCCCCATTCTCAAGGATCCTCAGACACAACCATTGACACTTGTCTGGTGTGAAGCGCCACGGTGAGCAAGAATGTCCTCAGGAAGCTAGTGAAAGTGAATTAACTAAATGCTGTGACGTCATCTTGTGTTCATAAGGCTACAGTGTAATTGTGTAGTACACACAGACACAGAAAATATACAAGTAGATATTAATTTAAAAATTAGTTAGAATTAGAGAATGTCATACTGGGTTATATATAGAGTGCATTTTAGAAGATTTCATGGACAGGAGTTGTTCATGGGGGAGGTTCAAGTTTAATCAGAATCATTCCTAGATGTGTCCTAGAAAACTGCCAGTAACTCAGGGAATGTTCTAGAGTCAGATTCTTTCAAAAGCCTTTATACCAGTTTTCAAGGAATCCTTCATTTCTCTTACCATTACAAGACAGATACTGCTAAGAAACCAGGGTAACATATGGTTTCTAGAGTGGTTGGGTCAATCAAGTGCTTGGCCCACCAGGCTCTCCATCAAGGGCACTGCCTGCGTGGCTCAGTCAGTTAAGCGCCTGCCTTCAGCTTGGGTCATGATGCCAGAGTCCTGGGTTCGAGTCCCGATCCAAATTGGGCTCCTTGCTCAGCAGGGAGCCTGCTTCTCTCTCTGCCTGCCACTCCTCCTGCTTGTGCTTGTGCTCTCTCTGACAAATAAATAAAAAATCTTTTTAAAAAAATCAGGGGCACTTATAGGAGGAGTAATTCTGGGACAGGACCAGGAAACAGGTGAGGCTGAGAACTTTGACTTCCTCAGTTCCTTTGAACCTGCCTTTCTGATGGAGGAAACCCCTCCTCCCATCCGAGAGAAGTCTTCTTCTACATGAACACCTTTCAGTGTCTGCACCAGGGAGAGTCCTGACCAAGGGGATCTCAGTTTCTGTAGGACCCACTTCCAACACACTTAATACCACCATGTCCATAACAAGAGTAGATTTCAATATAGTCCAGACAAGGATGTATAAGACCTTGTCTGAAGTGGGAGAGGAAACCAATAAACCCAAAGAGTTAGAAGTCAGTATTGGCAAGAGTGTGGGGAGCATGGACGTCAATAAATTCTAAAGATGTTTGAACATGTAAAGTGAGATTGGATATCGATAGAAACAGAGCCATCAATATGAGTTTACTTGCCTGAGATTCTGGTGTAAAGAGTCTGCTAGGTTGGCCAGTTGAAAGATGGACTTAATGTTGGCTTACACCCAGTGAAGTTGACATACTAGAATTTCCCTGGCAAATTCCAGAGAAGCACTGCCAAAGAGAACTTTCTGTAAAGATGGGGGTCTTCTATAATCTATCCTGTCCAATATGGTAACTTCTAGCCCCAGGTGGGTATGGAATACTTGAAATGTGGCCAGTGCAACTAGGAAACTGAATTTTTCATTTTAATTATTTAAATTTAACTAGCCTCATGTGGACAGTAGCTGTTGTGCTGAATGGTACAGTTCGGGCGTAGGAAGCCTGAAGGCTCAGGGGAATGGCAAGGACACTTCCTTTTTTACCTAGGTCCATTCCAGCTGCATCCCACAGGTTTTGAAATATGGTATGCTCTCTTTACTGTTCACTGTTCAATGTTTACATTTCTATTTTTATTTTCTACTTAATCCAAATGTTATCTAGGAACGCATCTTTTAATTTTTAAATAAATTGCACCCTTTTAAAATTATCCTTTTTATGCTGATTTCTGTTTCTTAAAACTACGTTGTTTTGGGCGCCTGGGTGGCTCAGTGGGTTAAGGCCTCTGCCTTCAGCTCAGGTCATGATTTCAGGGTCCTGGGATCAGGTTCCGCATCGGGCTCTCTGCTCAGTTGGGAGGCCGCTTCCCCCTTTCTCTCTCTACTTGCCCCTCTGCCTACTTGTGATCTCTGTCTGTCAAACAAATAAATAAAATCTTAAAAAAAAAAAAAAACTACGTTGTTTTTCTTCATAAAGGTCCCATGAGAAGTCTTTGAATATTCTATATTCCTATTCATTTTGATATGATATCACTTCTGAGATGGCTGTATTATAGTTTTTTTTTTTAAAAAGGTCATTTATTTTTTAAAAAACATTTTGTTTGTTTATTTATTTATTTACTTATTTGAGAGAGCAAGAAAGAGCAGGGGGAGGAGCATTGGGAGAGGGAGGAGCAGACTCCCCCCTGAGCAGGGAGCCCAACATGGGGCTCAATCCCAGGACTTCAGGATCTTGACCTGAGCTGAAGGCAGAACTTTAACTGACTGAGCCACTCAGATGCCCCTCTATTATGGTTTTTGACTATGAATCTGAATTTGCTCACTCTCTTTTTATTTCTTTCCATTTTTATTTTATGTATATAGCTGCCCAATATTAATACATTAAATATGTAATCATCATGTCTTTTCAGTGAATTGAATATAATAGAAGAAAACACATATGTCCCTTTTAATTATTAATGATTCTCATCTTTAGTTTTCTTTTATCTGGTTTTAGCATTTTAACATCTACTTTCTTTTATTTTTCTAGTATACTTTAATGCCTATATTTTCAACCCTCCTGTGGTTATTGCTTAAGCTTGTCATATACTTAGCTTAACTTTGTATTTTAACTTGCTCTGGAAAATCTGTGTTACTTCAACAGGGGAATTTAAGATACTCACTCTTACTGTGATCATTGATATATTTGGACTTCTTTTATGGCTCCATGTTCCTTTTTTGGTCCTGACCCCAGTTCCTCCTTCAAAAATATTTCCATCAGAATGAGTAACTTACATTTACTAGATTTAAAATTTCCACTGAAATAAACATGTCTGTTGAAATTGAAGGTTTGGGGACTTGAGATTGGTGACACATTACTGTGTTCTCCAACTTCCCTCACTCCTTCAGCTCCTGTTTTGTTAAACTTTACAAACAATCCTGTGGAATCTTGGAAAATTGACATGCCACCAGACATGTCACATAAGGCAAAATTGTCCTTGGGTTCTTCTTTTTTTTTTTTTTTTTAAGATTTTATTTATTTATTTGACAGACAAAGATCACAAGTAGGCGGAGAGGCAGGCAGAGAGAGGGGAAGGGAAGCAGGCTCCTTGACAAGCAGAGAGCCCAATGCAGGGTTCAATCCCAGGACCCTGGGATCATGACCTGAGGAGAAGGCAGAGGCTTTAACCGACTGAGCCACCCAGGTGCCACTGTCCTTGGGTTCTTGTAGCACCAGTAGTTGAACTGACAACCTCTATTCTTTCATTCCTCATAAATGAATTTTTATATATGACATTTAATACAAATCAAGGCCTTGCCTCACCAGTATCTCATTCAAAGCCACACTATCGGCTGTACCAGCTCTTGGCTAGAATCTTTCTTGCCTGCTAAGAAAGACTAGAACATTCTAAGATAGCCTAAGAAAAAAAATATAGTGAGGCAATTAGTAGTCCAGACTCTAGGATAACTCTGCCATGGTTAGACTCTCTTATTCCATGGTTGGAATTTTATTTATTCCCCATAAGTATAATATGGGGTTAATAATAATATTTCCTCAGGGGGTCACTGTGAAGATTAGAAAAAAGTAATCCATGTAAAAACACTAGGTACAATCCTTGATACACAGTAAGAACTCAGAAAATGGTAGCTGACATTGTTAGCAATAGTCCCAGTCCATACCCAGGACTCTAGACAAGACTATTTTCATACAAATTGCTGTTTCCTAATTGCCCTTCCCCTTCCATGAAGGAGAGCCTTGGAGCTCCTTGAAGACTCACGAAGAGACACATGTCTCTCGGTATTCTTAGCATGCCCAAAGCTGACTGAAGATATGAGTCCATGAACAGAGGGTTTGGGCTTTAAACAGGTACTACAGGCACTGGCCTCGTACTGGCGACCTCTGTGCTATGTTTACGTTTTGTCTGCAGTTGGTGCATTAAGAAGACCTGACCTTAATGAAATATTCAGTCCTAGATCTTTTCATGTCCCAAATTAACTTTAATGAGCAAACAGGGAAAGATCAAGAGGCTGCGACTGGGACTTAGGGGAAACTTTGAAGCAGAAGCCAGGATGGGGTAGATGCCCTCTGGAGACGGGCCAGCGTTTGCTTTTGATGACAGCGGACCTTTAGATCTTGTTCATTTGAGCTGCAAACAAGGTGCTCTGAGAAATCAGTATACCTGAGATCTCATTTTTTGCAATGCCTCTCTGTTGCTCATTCAACAAACGTGTGTTGAATACCATCTATGAGCAAGAAATGTGCTCTAAGACTTTTATTATACGCTTTGGGTAATATCAAGGTAGATGAGGCACTGTCACTGCCCTCAAGGATTCTACGTTGTGGAAATAAGGGGCACACAAATGGCCACATTATGTGGGGTTGGGAGTGTGCGAAGACTGTGACATATCACAAAAGAGGTACAAATTTCCATCAGATCGAGGAAGAAGCAATTGCTTCACACTGGAGGGAACCAAGACTGCTATATACAGAGAGGTAGATAGAAGCTGCCCTTTAAGAATGGTAGGATCTGGAAAGGTAGCGGTGAGCAGCGGTCTTTCAGGTGGAGCACACTGTGAGAACTGGCAGGAAAACCCAGGGAATGTTTTGGTTGTAGCAAGTTGTACCTATTCTGTTTCTTCTATCTTTGTGTTCATGAGGAAAATCTCTTAATCGGTTCAAGCCTCAGTTTTCCCAGGGGCTAGTTCTATTTACTCCTCAGAATAATTGCAAAGATTAGATGGCTTGTTTTATAACAGGCAAACATGGAGATCATTGTTCGTGCTTGAATAATGAGAGTTAATGTCCCTTGTGCCTATTTCTGTTTTTCTCTTTTATTCCATTCCCTAAGCTGGTGAGAAGCGTATCCCCAGGAATATCTACTGGGATATGGAGTTTGGGGGACAAAAAAAAAAGAAGAGGGGTGCTTCAGGTCAATACTAATGTTTAAATAAGTGCTCGCTTCGGCAGCACATACACTAATGTTTAAATAAGGACATTTAGGATTGCCACAGGCAGTCCTCAGCAGAGGCAGTTTTCTCCTATCATAAAAGGGTCCCAGTGTCCTGGATAGAACCCGTCCTAGACGGACTATCCACACTGTTTCTGTCCCATTACAGACTCTTGGCTGACATGGTCATCTTTTCCACGTGTCCATCACAACCACACCACCAAAAAAACTCTCCTATCAAAGACTGTTCCTTCACTGCTTCTCCAGACTTCTGGTTAAAGACTTTCCCAGAAAGGAACTTAAGAATCCATCAGATGATCCAATCCATCAGATTAGCAGAGATGGACTTTGGATTTGTCTCAAGAGTAGTAGACCTCGTTTGGAGATGTATCTTGTCATGTTCCATTTGTGGTATTCAATTCAACAAATGTTAAAGCAGGGTCTTACCTGTAGCTCATCCTTTTGTCCTGAGTTTCAAAGGCTAATAATAAAACTGTTGGTGGGAAATCCTATTGTCTTTCCAAGAGGAACGATAGTGGGCATGCACCCCAATCCCTCTGTGCCACCTCTCACCCAAGTGGAGGTTCTGGAGCTGCTATGCCAGACTTTTGCAGGAAACCCTGGGGTCATGCTGCTGCTGACTTTTGCTTACCACCCAGCTCTAGCTCATCTAAGAAGTTGATGTTGACAAAAGATTGGAAAGTGGGAACTCCTTGACAGAGAATTGTCAGTGTCCTGTGCTTTTCCTGAACCATCCTCACTGGCCAGTGGGAGAGATGAAGGTCCTCTCCCCTTATGTCAAGCTATGGGACAAGGACTCCAGGAGGTGTTGTGAGGAGTAGGACTGTGTTACCTGGAAGGATGGAGGGCTAAGTCTGACTCTCACCTGGGAGTCCAGCGGCAGGAAGCTTGCATGGGATTGTTCCTACCTGGTACAGAGTGCTGAGAGCTGGCACAGAGGCAGTGGGGTGTGTGTCCACTGACAGAAGGGCAATGGCGGTTGTGTCCAAAGTCTGTGTATAAACCCTATGGAAGTCAGCAGGACTGGGCTTTTTCAAGGGATCTTTCCCTAGAAGGCCGCCTGGAGGGGTGAAGGGGCCTATGGGGTTGAAAGGGGGAGTCACAGGTGGTCATGTGAAGGCAAGGCATAGCCAGCATTGGGGCAGCCTCAGTGTACAATCTCTGAGGAAGCACCAGAGGTATCTCTAGAAAGAGGATCACGAAGAGAGCATGGGCAAATACATTAGCCTCGTAAGACCACGTGCCTTTCCCCAATCTCCTTTTCTCTGAGCCAGCCTGGGACAGATCAGGAGGGGTAGCTAGAGAGTGGACGGCGGTGCAGCGAGGGAGAGAGCGGAGCTGACCACACACCGTCTCAGCCATCCCCACCGCCTCTGTGAGCTTCTCAGCCCAGAGCAGCCCAAGCTAGAAGATGAGTTCTGAACCGGACAAAAATTCAGAGTTGAGATAATGCACACGAATTGGGCTAGATTATTTGATGACTGTACCAGACTGAACACTTGTAATTTTTTTGGTTTTTGTTTTGTTTTGTTTCTGAGTGACTGAGATTTTGGCCCAGGAGCAAAGAAAATTGGTTCCACAGAGCAAGTTTTAGGGGGCCATGGTAGGAAAGAATAAATTGCTTCCAGCTTGCACCTGGATAGGTTGGGCTAGTTCAACCAACTAGAGTCCACACTGTAACCGCAACTGTGTTAGGAGCTATGGGAGTCAAAGGGTGAACACAGCCCAGTACCCCCAGTCTGGGAGCTGCTAAAGAACAGGAACACCTTTAATAAAAGACACACCCTGGGGCGCCTGAGTGGCCTCTGCCTTTGGCTAAGGTCAGGATCCCAGGGTCCTGGGATCAAGCCCACATCAGGCTCTCTGCTCAGCAGGGAGCCTGCTTCCCTGCCTCTCTCTCTGCCTGCCTCTCTGCCTACTTGTGATCTCTGTCTCTCTGTCAAATAAATAAATAAATAATCTTTTAAAAAATAAATAAATAAAAGTCACCCTGAAAAGACTGACAGTAGCATTCCAATGGAATAGAGGGAAATGGGAAAGAAATTAGTGGAAGGAAAAAGACAATAAATATGAGCATCTATGTATTAGATGCTGGTAAAGGCTGGAGAGAAAAATGAAATGGGCTAAAGGAATAGGACATGCCAGGCCCGTGAGAGATGGCTGTTTTCAGTGGGATCATCTTTGAAGGCCAATGTGATAGTGGTGACATTCGAGCAGAGACCTGAGTGGTAAGCTGGGGAGTCACGTGGATATTTGGGGAGAGACTGGTGAAGACTATGGCAGTTATCCACATGGAGGCTGATAGTTCTGACAACCGGGAGGAGGGGTGAAGTTGGTGAGAAGTGGTCAGATTCCCGCATGTTTTTTGAAGGTAGTGTCAAAAGGATTGAGCGAGCCATTAGATGAGTAATACAAGAGCAAGAAAGGCCCCCAAAATGAAACCAAGGTTTTCAGTCTGAAAAACTGGAAAGACGAATTTACATTTGTGTGTGTGTGTTGGCAAACGCTTCAGGAGAAAAAGGACTTGGGAAAAAGGAGAAGGAGTTTATCTGGGATACTTTAAGTTCGAGATGCCTGTTTGATATTCAGGTAGTGAGGGCAATTAATTAGAAATGCCTGGAGTTCAGCGAGAGATCAAGACTAAAATCTAGATTTGGGTGTAAGGATATACTTCCAGTAAGTGTCAGTGGAACGACTGTCAAGAACTCTGAAGGCTCTAAATTTTACCTGATTTACAAGCCAGGAAGTCAGCCTGCCACAGCCTCCTGGACGCTGGCAGAAGACATGAGCCTCTGGGGTCATACATAGATAAAGACTTTTGTTACGATAATCATGGTAGGCAGAGTATCTGCCTTTTCCTTCCCTAGTTCCCTGAGTCTCAGTTCCCCAGGGCAGTGTGGAAGCGCCAGAGAGACAGAAAATGACAAGAAATGATGGAGATACAGTTGCATGACAGGAGTGGAACCCCAGGCTGAGGAAACTTGAATCTTTTGTAATGTGCAGTAAGTGTGCTTACCCTTTGCTCTGAGGCGGACACTAGTTCTGTGTTTGAAATCTGTTTGCTATACAAACAACCTTGAAAAGATAGTTCAGAATAAAGCCGGTCACCATCTCTGCTCTTGAGTTGTGCCCCAGGTCCCATACAACTTTTACTATCAAGCATTCACTTTAGTGAAAAAAAATGTAATTAAATTATTTGAATCTAGACTCTATTTCTACTTTATAAAATATCTTCAGTATAACTTACCAAAGATGTATTATTTAATCATTTAAACCAAAAGAACATTGTACTTTGCTTTGTTTAGAATTCTTTTTTTTAATTAAATTTATTTATTTTCAGCATAACAGTATTCATTATTTTTTTCACCACACCCAGTGCTCCATGCAATCCGTGCCCTCTATAATACCCACCACTTGGTACCCCAACCTCCCACCCTCCCGCCCCTTCAGACTCCTCAGATTGTTTAGAATTCTATCCAAGTTAACAATTCGGGGAAAAAAATACATTGCTAACAGCAACAGCAGTTATTTGAGTAGCTGTATTTTTGTCAGACTACAATTGTCGCTGACACAATTATAGTGATTTTATGTGTATGTGTATATGTATATGTATATGTATATGTATTTATCCCACCTTTATTTCATAAGGTCAAATACAAAGGTTTTTTTGGAATATTATCAACTTCTCTTACAACTCATTCATTATGAGATGAGACAATATAGTCAGATCCTTGTACAAATACTGCTGAGACATCAATGAAGAAGCACCCTGGAAATTGACCATTGGATTTAGAAGCATAGAAATCATTAGTGACCTTGAAAAGAGCAATTTCAGTGCAGCGTTGGGGACAAGAGTCTGTTTGAAGTTGGTTCAAAAGAGCGTGAGAGGACAGGAGTTGAGACATGAGTATAAACAACTTCTCTGAGAAGGTTTTCTGTAACAGGGAGCAGAGCAATTGGGTGACATGCAGAGCATTTGGCACAATGCCTGGCACACAGAAAGGGCTCAGTACATCTTGGTCAGAAAAGGTCTTGATGACCCATGGGAAGTGCTCAGGAAATGGGCCATTGACTGGGTACTAATAAAAAGACATATAGGGATAGGGGCTGGTGAGGAAGGGCGTCTTGGAGACTTTCCTTTTGAGCTTTAAAAGAAATGATGGAGTTAGAGGAGGTGCATAGAGGTGAGAGGGCGTTTCAGGCACAAGCTGAGGAACCAAGATGGGGAGATGTTGAGGGAAGGGGCAGCCTGTCTGCCAAGCCAGGGAGTTCTGGGGGGCTCCAAACAGGAGGCTTGAAGAGGAGGACCTGGAGACACAGCTGACAGAGACCTTGAATGCCAGAGGCTGACAGAGACCTTGAATGCCAGAGGCTGACAGAGACCTTGAATGCCAGAGGGTGACATTTATTTTGGGTCTGATGAGTCAGTAGGGAGCCAGGGATCTTGAGCAGTCAGAGATCTGGTGGGAATATAGCATTAATTGTGTTTTCAACTGCGTGCTGTGTTTCTATTCCAAGTGTTGAAGTTGGGCAGGTTACAACGCGTGTTCCAGACAATCTAATGAGAAGCACATGTTTTTATGCTCACTCCAACCTTTAGTTTCTTCCCTAGGCTGGGACAATCCTGGGAATAAAATTCTGGGGATAAAGAAATAGAAAATAAATAAATATAATTAATAAAAATATATAAATAAATTAATAGAAAATAGAAATGCACTTTAAGGATTTAAGGAGGGATGGGGAGACGGTGTCCTCTGAATAAGCACATTTGATGTTGGCTTAAACAAAGACTGTTTCTGCAGAAAGCCAGGGACTGCTGTCTAGGCTGGCCCTGTTAGCAGCTGTCTCGCATTTCTGAGGCAGGGGTGTGTATGCCTTAATGGCATCTTTCCCATTTCCATGAATCAGAGTGAGGAAGGAGTGACCTCGCTGGTTATTTTAGCGTCAGGGCCATTCATCTTGTCACATATGGTCTTGAGGTTCTCCCCAGATATGGTTGGTGCAGTCCCAGGACACATGGGAATGAGTGGTGAGGAGGGGTCTAAGAGGCACTGTGGCCCAGGAACAACCACGAGCCTTTGGATCTAGCTGGACCTGGGTTTGAATTCCAATCTTTCACCTCCTGCCTTCAGGACCTTTGGCAAGTCCCTGAACCTTGATTACTTTAATCTGTCAAATAGAGATGATGCTAATTGAAAGGATTAGTTGTCACCAGCATTTGCTGATATGAAGAATATTTATTACTGCCATTAGTTTTTATGTTCTGTCCAGTCAATAAATGAGTAAATGGAGAAAAATAGGGAAGAAGCAGGGTTTCAGGCTGGAACATCATGGTTCCACCTAGATAAACCCCTGTACCTCTCGGATTATAGTGTTCTTTTCGGCAATCTATTTTGTTCACATGGTACAGGCTATAAGGAAAGCTCAAACAAGAGATTGCAGTCATTTCTGAATTTTTTCTTAAAGATTATTAGATTCTGAGTCAATATCCCTTTGGATCCTGGGCTTTTTACATGGAGAGATTGGGCAGGTGCATAGCTATAGGGAATGAGCGGGCAAATAAAATGTAAATAGGGGACTTTGGACTCTCTAACCATCTTAAACTGTAGCTTTCTATTAGATCATCAACTGCTGGCTGGGATGATTGGGACACCAGATACGTTCTACAAGCGTGAGAGCCTGGCTTACCCTACTGCACCGTGGAGAAGTTGCAATGCCGATTGCATACAGGCAGCCACAGGAATTCAGCATGGCGGGTCAGGGAGTTGAGTCTGACCCCTCCATCTGGAAGGGAGTTTGAATTATTCTTCAAGTGAAACTTTGAAGGCTAGCCCTAAGAACCAGGAGCCAGGGCAGGGCAGCCTCTGTGCCTGTAGAGAGAGGTGGAGAGACAGCCACATTCCAGGGTGTGAGATGAAGGGCCTTCCAGAATCTCTTCTGAGCTGCCTCTTCCCTTTCCCTGATCTCCATGAGCCAAAATACTGAATTCTGCCATTGTATGAAGACCCAGACCTGGGGTCTGGAGCTCCAACCCAGACTCGCATTTATTAGCTGTGTGGACTCATGATAATTAGTTAGCCTTTATTTATATGTTTGTTTATTTATTTATTTATTTATTTACTCAACGGGTCACTGAGGCCTTTTTATTCTGCTCACAGAACCACTGGGGTTCTCCCCTGTGGACACCTAGAGATTATCATATAGACAGACTTGGCTCCAGACCCTGGGTGGGAAGTGAGGTGAGAAAACAGTGATTTGGGCCAACCTCACGACGACAGAGCTAGGGTTTCCAGCAGGGTTCCAGATGGTCGAGTCAGGCTTTGCAACAGTTCTAAGGAAGCAGCAAGAACAGCACAGGGAGGGGAGCGGGCAGTTAACTAGCAGAGGCCCCGGGTCAGTCTTGGCTGGGGGTAAAGGGGGGAGCAGAGGTCTAATGAGCCGACTCAGGACCACAGGACCTGGGGTGCACCACCTGGAGCTTACTTGGCGAGGGGGTTTCAGAAGTTTCTGTTGGCAAACTTAGCCTGCTACCCAGTTCCTCTTCAATTCTGGGGATCTGGTTGTACTTGGCCAAGTGCCCAAATCAGCAAGGTGCCCCGTCTTGATCTGCCCAGTGCACAGTCCCACCACCAGGTCAGTGATGAAGGTATCCTTGGTCTCCCCAGAGCAATGCAACACCATGATGCCCCAGCTGTTGGACTGGGCCAGCTTGCATGCCTAGAGAGACTCAGTCATGGAGCCGATCTGGCTGACCTTCAGCAGGAGGCAGTTGCACGATTTCTTGCCCATGGCCTTGGAAATCCACTTCGGGCTGGTCACAGTGAGATCATCCCCCACCACATGGCATTGGCAGTGAACTTCTGCCAAGCTTCCCAGTCATCCTGGTCAAAGGGGTCTTCAATGGACACCACTGGGTAATCCCTGATAAAGGGCTTGTATAAGTTGGCCAGCTCGTCGGACATGAAGTACCTGCTGGGGTAATTGGGAGACTTAAAGTCCAGGTCATACTTGCCCGACCAGAAGAACTCTGAGGCAGCTACTTCCATGCCATGACCACCTTGTCAGTGTAGCCGGCTGTCCTGATGGCATTCTTCAGCAGCTCCAGAGCTTCTTTGTTCTCCAGGATGTTAGGTGCAAACCTGCCTTCATCCCCCGCGTTGGTGGCTCCTTCCCGTATTTCTCCTTGATAACATTCTTCAGGTTGTGGTAGACCTCAGCCCTGATGCGCATGGCCTCCCAGAAGCCAGCTGCACCCACAGGCAGGATCATGAACTCCTGCTTGACCAGCTTGTTGCTGGCGTGGGAGCCACCGTTGGGGACGTTGAAAGCCAGAACCCGCAGGATGACTTCGGAATTGCCTGCCAAGTCGGCAGTGTGGCGGTACAGAGGCACCCCCTTCTCGACAGCCCCTGCCTTGCAGACAGCCAGGATCACACCCAGAATGGTGTTCGCACCAAATTTAGATTTATTTTCTGTTCCATCCATCTCGATCATCAGTCTGTCAGTTTTCTCTTGCTCCACGACATTCAGTGTCTTGCTAATCAGGGCAGGAGCAATAGTTTTATTGATGTGCTCAACAACCTTTGAGACAACTTTCCCTATGTAGTGGGGATTGTCCCAGAGCTTGAGGGCCTCGTAGATACCAGTGGTCGCACCACTGGGCACAAAGCTCTGAAGAGACCTTTAGAGGTGTAGAGGTCAACCTCAACGGTGGGATTCCCACGAGAGTCAAAGATCTCTCTGGCATGGATCTTGAGAACAGACATGGTGACTTTCTGGCTGCCGGATAGCACTGCCTGGGAAAGAAGCAGAAGATGCTGCAGGCACTGAGGACAGTTGTTAAGCTGGAAGGTCTGGCCACTCCGAGTACCGTCTATTTATTTATTTTTTTTAAGTAGACTCCACACCCAGCATGGGGCCCAAAGCAGGACTTGAATTCATGACCCTGAGATCAGGACCCGAGTCTCTGAGATCCAACACTTAACCAACTGAGGCACTTAGCCACCCCTAATTAGTTAGCCTTTCTCAACATTAGTTTCCTCATTCTCAAAGTCAGGACAATAGTTAGCATTATTATTAGCATAATTTCAGATATTTTTGTGAAGATTAAATGATTAAAAAAAAAAAACTATAAAGTCTAGAGGTGCCTGGATGCTCCGTCGGTTAAGTGTCAGACTCTAGATTTCAGCTCAGGTCATGATCTCAGGGTTGTGAGATTGAGCCCCTCAATGGGCTCAACACTGGGCATGGAACCTGCTTAAAATTTTGTCTCTCTTGCTGCCCCTCCCCATCTCATGCTCACTCTCTTTCTCTCAAATAAATAAATAAAAATAAAATCTTAAAATAAAAAACCCACAAAAGCAATAAAGCCTAACTCAGTGTCTGTCACAGAATATCTCAATAATTGTTAGCAACAAGGACATGTAAGAAGGTTACACTGGGGGTCCCTGGGTGACTCAGTGGGTTAAGCCTCTGCCTTCAGCTCAGGTCATGATCTCAGGGTCCTGGGATCAAAACCCACATCAGGCTCTCTGCTCTGCAGGGAGCCTGCTTTCCCCTTTCTCTCTGCCTGCCTGCTTCTCTGTGTACTTGTGATCTCTCTGTAGATAAATAAATAAAATCTTAAAAAAAAAAAAAAAAGAATGTTACATTGGGATAATAACGTTTTTAGAAAATGCTTTCCCAAGCATTATCACTTTCAATTTTCACAACACCTAAATATGTAAGAAGAATTGTCACTCCCTTTAATTAGATGATTGAGGTTCAGAGAAGCAATGTGACTTCCCAAGTAAGAAAAATTAGGATTCAGTGGGTGGACCAAGTTCAATCCCAATTTTATTTTATCACCATGTGCTGCCAGCATTAATGCTTGGAAAGAAGGGGACAGACCAGTATGAGGCCGGAATGGGAGGGCACACAGAAGGAAAAATGAGCGGGTACCCAAATCCACAATTTTATGCATGGAATTAGATGTTAACTAGTGGAATCTCTGAGAATAGACCTGTCGTTATACTCAACTCACCTTTGAAAGATCATACATAGGAAAGTCAAGTATTTAGAATACAGAGAATGTCCAAGACAAAAGAAGGAAGCACCCCTGAAATTTTAATTTGAGTTGATGTTCTAAGGTTTGAGCAGTGACAATTATGCATAAAAAAAATCTCATTCAAAACCAATTTACTGTCTCTATATATGCAATGTTAGTTTATCTTACTGATTCATTGCCTAAGTCATAGATTAGAAGCAGCATAGCAACTGAAGAAGAAAATTCACATATATGACAGCAGATAAGAGCCAAGACGATGTCCTGACAAGAGGAAAAAACTGACAAGCAGAATAAAACTTAAAAGCATGTGACAATTTGGGTCTAAATGTAGATACTCATAGTGCTCCTTCCATATCCTACCCTGCCTTCCTATATGATGGCTGAACAAAATAACTAGCCAAGCGATAAAAAGATAAAAAAGTAAAATATATTCATCATATCTTATCAAAGGTAGCAGATACGTTTTAATACATTTTAGCAATAATCACGCCTAAAACTGTTTCTAAAACCCATTTTTATTCCGATTTCCTGGGCAATTTGATAGCAGACAAAATTAGGTGTGATTGTCACTAAAAAGTAATTCATTTGCATAAACATTATTAAGTGCCAAGGACCCGTGGGTCAGATCTCAAAGTCATGGGATACCCTTTTCTGCTATGAAAGAGTGATCCATTAAAAATTCAACTTGAATTTTTTGTTTCTGTGCCTCAGGAAGACCTGGTGGGACTTTTCACTGTGTGCTGTGTCTATGTCCCTGGAGCAGTAAGCATTCCCCTTTCCGTCCTGGAAAAAGAGGTAGAAACTCATCCAGAAGGAATAAAAGACATTGTCCTAACTACACTGCCAGGATGGCACATAGAATTTTGTGTTCCTAAAGTTTGGATCCTCCTCCTCGGGAGAGTGGATGGCTCGTTCTTTGTCCTGAAAATGCAGGCCTTTCCTCATGGTGCTCAAATTCTTGAAGCAGAAGTCAGAATGGGCTTTTGGGCTTCAGGAAGTTAAACGTGAACAGCTGCCTGATCCTGGAGGAAATCCCAGGGACTGGGAGTAAATTCAATCACTTCTTCTGAGTAAGGCCTCAGAGGGGGCACCAGGAGTCCTCAGGGATTGAATGGGAGAGAGAAGGTCCTGGGGCCCAGGTAACAAGCACTGGCATCTGAGACCATACTGAGTGACTGTTACTCAGAGGGGCCCTCCTTCCAAGGCCTCTGCTGGCTTGAATGGAGACTAGCCTGTGGCAGCACTACCTTACTGAGGCTAAATCATCAGAAACATAGAGCTTCAGCGCCCCTCCCGAGCTGGAAGGGCAGAGACATTGTTGCTGCACCAACAGCAAGAATACTCCATCATGTCTCTCCTCTATCTGAGAAAGGCTGTTTGACCGACTACGCGACTGCCTTAGTCATGGGGTTCTTGCAGAAGGAGTGGTAGATGACGAAGGATCCATTTCCTGACAATCTGGTAGACTGGGGCTGGAGCCAGTTCTATTTGCATTTGAGAAGTGACTGACATTACTTCTGTCCAGAGAGCGTGAAACCATTTATGTGTAATTTTTTTTTTTTACATCTCGGTAGTCAGAAGACCAGAGAAAAGGACTAGATCCTCTCATGTCTCATGTTCATAAAGCCATACCATCCACTCTTATGGCTACGAAAGGAGATGAGTAATTCTGATGCTCTTCCTCTTAGCAATCCCATCTGCATCTACCAGATTTGACCCGGTGATGCTTCCGCCAGCCAGCTGGTTAGCCAGCACAAGATACATCAGAATAGCCTTGTGTTGCAACACTTAAAAAATCAAGTCTGGGTCCTGAATGTGCCTCCAAGAGAGGAAACATGCTTGGATTCCCCATCGTGAGAGATGAGAGCTTTCCTATTGCATGGAGTACTTCGTAGTTTTTAGGGAGATTCCGAAAGCTGGCCAGCATCCTCGGCTGGCTGACTTGCTGGCTGAAGCCCCACAGTGCCACATCTAGCAGAAGCAGATGGGATTGCTAGGAACACTTCAGGGGACTTCAGGTTCTCAGGAGGCTTTAAAGTAAAGGACCCTCTCCTCTTTCCCTCACATGAGAAATTGGGCTCCCTTGTGGGCTTGAGTCTCTTAAGCTCATGATGGATATAATGTTAATGAGAATGGGCAGGTCCCCTTAGTTATGGTCATTAACACAGATTATGGGTTTAGTGGGATATTTCTGATGGCTGTAACCCTGACTTAAGTGGTTGGGATTTTCCGTAATTGGCTCCCTTATGTCTAGCCTTCCAATGAAAGGAGAAATCAAAATCCTTTTCAGGTGGTTTGAGACTCAGTTGCCATCCAGCTATGGTCTCTGATTTCTCATGGGTATTGTAAAACTCCTGAGAAGAATAGATGTGGGATGAAAGAGAGTTACATTAGGGACCCTCCTGTGGGAGCAAGCTCAACCCCCAGAGGAGGCTATTTCTAGACTGTGGAACACCCTCTTCCAGCCCCATGCATACAGTGGCTAGGCTATACCAGCAACACCATCCCCCAAAAGAAAGCAAAGCACCCACCTAGATGTGTGAACTACCCCAACAACTCAACACCTTTGCTCCCTTTAAAAGACGAACCTCTTGGGGTTCCTAGGTGGCTCAGTGGGTTAAAGCCTCTGCCTTCAGCTCAGGTCATGATCCCAGATTCCTGGGATCGAGCCTCACATCGGGCTCTCTGCTCAGTAGGGAGCCTGCTTCCCTCCCTCTCTCTGCCTGCCTCTCTGCCTACTTGTGGTCTCTCTCTGACAAATAAATAAATAAAGCCTTTTAAAAATATAATATAAATAATATAAATTAATGTAGTATAAATATATAAATATAATATAAATAATATAAATAAAAATAAGTAAATAAAATCTTTTTTTAAAATGTAAAAGATGAACTCCTCTTTAATAACTTCTCTTTCCTTCTCCAAGGACTTCTGTTTTTGGCAACATAACAGGCTGATCTAATCCCCCTCCCACTTCCACAGGAAAAGACATGGGGGATAAAATAAATAAGATGTAGCAGAACAAGATCATTATTTTTTTTTATCCAAGATCTAAAGAAGAAAGTCCCCCAATCCCCAGGTGATAAAATATAAACTGTAGCTCAGAGCTAGAGGGCAAGATCGTGAGTTGATTCCGTGCCCCTGCTAGCTGGGATTTTCATGCCAGTTAGGGGTACAGGAGGTATGTGCTTGGGCTCAGACATTGGCAAAACGAAAACACAGATTTCTACATAGAGGCTGGATTTGGAAATGGTCCTGTCAGTGTAAGAGAGACTCAACAAATTCTTCCCACCAGCTCAGGAAGTAAGGAAGCTGTTCTCTGGTACGAGCCCAGGGAAGAAAATAAAACAAGGCCCACGTGAGAATCTGCACCCTCTCTGAATTCACACCATTCAAGTGTGGGGGGCAGGGTCCAAGAATCTCAAGCCAAGAAATTAATGTCAAATAGAGTTAGCACCAGCCTAGTGTCCAGCGAATCACATGAGACTCTCAAAGGAAAAAGCAACCCTAGCGGAAGACTGTTCACCATCAGATTTATAGCCCCCTGCCCAAGGAGGCTGTAGCAGTTTGCTAGAGGTGACATAACAAAGTACCACAAACTGAGTGGTTCCGACAGAAATGTATTGTCTCACAGTTCTGCAGTTGAAGAATCTGAGTTCTAGGTGTCAGCAGGGTTGTTCCTTCTGAGGCTGTGAGGAGGGGTCTGTTCTGTGCCTTCTCCCTGGTGCTTCACTGGCAGTCTTCAGTGCTCCTTGGCTTGTAGAAACATCAGCTCTATCTCTGCCTTCATTTCCTTTTGTTTTTTTTCCTTCATTTCATTTTTTTTTTCACATTTACTTTTTAAAATTAGTTTCAGAGGTAGCTTTCAGTGATTCATTGGTTGTACATAACACCCAGTGCTCATTATATCATATGCCTTCCTTAAACTTCCTTAAAGATACCTTGTGCCCTCCCCCGATCCCCTCCAGGACTCTTAGTTTGTTTCCTGTGGTTAAGAGTGTCTTATGGTTTGTCTCCCTCTCTGATTACATCTTGTTTTATTTTTCCTTCCCTTCCTCCATGCTCCTCTGTTTTGTTTCTTAAATTCCACATATGAGTGAGATCATATGATAATTGTCTTTCTTTGGTTGACTTATTTTGCTTAGCATAATACCCTCTAGACCCATCTACATTGTGGCAAGGGGCAAGATTTCATGTTTTTGGATGGCCGAGTACTATTCCATTCTGTATCTATACCCCATGTTCTTTATCCATTCATCTGTTGGTGAACATCTGGGCTCCTTACATAGTTTGGCTACTGTGGACATTGATGCTATAAATACTGGGGTGCAGGTACCCCATGGAATCAATACATTTCTTTTTTTATGATTTTTTTAATTTTATTTTTTATAAACATATAATATATTTTTATCCCCAGGGGTACAGGTCTGTGAATCGCCAGGTTTACATACTTCACAGCACTCACCACAACACATACCCTCCCCAATGTCCATAACCCCACCCCCCTTCTGCCAACCCTCCTCCACCCAGCAACCCTCAGTTTGTTTTGTGGAATCAATGCATTTCTATCTTTGCAGTAAATACCTAGTAATACAATTGCTGGATCATAGGGTAGCTCTGTTTTCAACTTTTTGAGGAACCTCCATACTGTTTTCCAGACTGGCTGCACCATCTTGCATTCCCACCAACAGTATAAGAAATTTCCCCTTTCTCCATGTCCTCACCAACATTTGTTGTTTCCTGAGTTGCTAATTTTAGCCATTCTAACCATGAAGTGGTATCTCATTGTGCTTTTGAGTTGTATTTCCCTGATGCCAAGTGATGTTGAACATTTTTTCATGTGTCTGTTGGCCAACTGTATGTCTTCTTCGCAGAAATGTCTGTTTATATCTTCTGCCCATTTCTTGGCTGGGTTATTTGTTTTTTGGGTGTTGAGTGTGATAAGTTCTTTATATATTCTGGATACTAGCCCTTTATCTGATATGTCATTTGCAAATATCTTCCCCATTCTGTCAGTTGTCTTTGGATTTTGCCGACTGTTTCCTTTGCTGTGAAAAAGCTTTATATCTTGATGAAGTCCCAATAGTTCATTTTTGCTTTTGTTTCCCTTGCCTTTGGAGTCATGTCTAGCAAGAAGTTCCTACAGCTATGGGCTCCATTTTTAACTCCAGTTCTACTGTGTAAAGTTGTATGACCTTGACCCAATTACTTAATTCTCAAAACTTCTGTTCCTTCAACTGTAAAATGGAAAGTTATTTGTTTGCCTTCTGAATAGCCCCCTGCCTCTTCTTTTATCCTAAAGAAACATCCTCCCCCAAATTTGTGTGTGTGTGTGTATGTGTGTGTGCGCGTGTGTGCATGTGCGCGCATGCACACTAGTTACTCTCCTCCTTCTGTGTATCAGAGGAGGTGGGCCTAGGCACCAGCCCCAGCAGCAGAGAGTGAAGCAGGTTGAGCCCAGTGGTGATTCCCTTGCTGGTGCTGGGTGTAGGTGTGGGCATGAAATCCAGGTCCTGCTGGAGAAATGTCCCTGTCATAAAGAAATCCTTTATGTATATATTTAAATCTGTATAGATATCTCTATAGAGATATATCTCCAGGCTTGGTGGCTTTATATACTTAATGAAGAAAAAAAGCTCTCTTCTCTGCCTCTGGACGTTCTATAAAGATGTGCCATTGGGAAGTGTGGCAGCAGCTTGAAACAATATGGTTGTTAATCTATGAACAATACCAATGAGAATGGCAGAGAGAAAAACTAGAGAGAATCTGAGTCCTTAATGACTTTACTTGGCCACTGTACTAACCAGCTCTAGGACTAGTCTACCTATGAAGTTCTTATTAAGTGAGAGAATACATTTCTTAATGTTTAAGTCAGTGGAATCAGGGTTTCCTACTGGTTACATCCCAAGCATCCTAAGTGATTTATTACCTCATATATTTATGTAAATAAATGAGATATTCCTATAAAGTGTTTAGCACTGTGAAATGTTAACAATTTTCATTAATAAAACACCTAATTAAAGAATTGTTTACTGCTTTCTTCCTTACTAAAGTGTGTCATAGTTCTCTAAAAATATATGAGAATATTTTTGGCCAGAACCTAAGCTTCTGCTCCTTTGGTGCTCAATTTGGCTACCAGACAAAACACATAGGGGATATTTAATGTATATTTCATGATTAATTAATATATTTTTATTTTTTTCCCTAAATATAACCCTGATAGATGATCTAATCTGGGTGCCTTGTGCTTGGTGGAGACTGTGTCCCCAAGAAGAATATTTTATTTTGTCACTGGGCAGTGAATTCCAAGAGGATCTAAGTAGTTCGAAAAATGGGGAAAATGGCAGCCTGGAAAGTGCTACAGTCACAGGCTGTTGGGGCTCCCTGGAAATCATATGTACATCTTCTTCATTTTATAGCTGAGGCCCTTCATGTTCTAGAGGCCAGTCCAGGACAACAACCCAGCCTCCAGACCCTGCTTCCATCCCTTTCTTGCCCTTTGTCATTACTTTCTTGACTTTCTCCATAGTCAGCTTCCCTTACAACCTTAGTAAGAGGGAAGCCCTCTCCCTAAAGGCCATTTGGGCTGCCAGGAATTCGTAGGAGTCCATGGGAATCTGTGGGAATCTGTGCATCCACTCCCTCCCAAGGTCATTCTGTAGAGCCACTGCCAGGGACCAGGTGGCCTGGCATGAGATCTGAGATTCGGCATCCTTTGCTGACTGCAAACATCAGCCCCTCATCCCTGAGGGGTCACTGAGGGCTAGAGGTTGAAAAGAAGCCTCTGCCTGTCGACACACTGACCAGCCCCTAATGTGGAGGGCTGGTAACAAGGGTAGGGAGGGCCTCCCCATCCAAGTCAAAAGAGGGTACAGCATCTAAGCATGGATGGTGCCATCCATCCCAGGGTGAGATCAAAAAGCTGCTAAAAGACTTTTGTTCCAGTCTGTCCTAGTCTGGCTCTGTAAATGGCCTACCCCCACCCTCACCCCTGCCCCAGACACCATACACATTCATAACTTTGTTCGTGCCATTTTCCACACCTGAATGCTCCCACCTTCTCCATCTGCTCCCCATCCCCATGCTATTGGCCTCTTAGTGCAAATGTCTGCCTTTCCATCAGAGTTAACTACACACTCCTCTATGTGCCCACCATACTTGGTTTATTCAACATAAAATTTAATTCAAAATGGCGTCAGTTGGGTCTTTTCTACTAAATCAGTGCTTCTCAAACTTTATACACATAAAAATCACCCAGAGATTCAGATTCGGTAGGTCTGATTTGGAGCCTAGGAGTCTGCATTTTTAACAAGCTCCCAAGTGATGCTGACACTGGGGGCCTATGGGCCACTCTGAATGTCCAGGTACTGCTTTTGAGTTCCCTGAGGGCAGGTGTCATATCTTATTCGTCCTTGTAGTATCAGCTTTTAGCACAGTGTCTGGCTGATTATATGTAGTTCATACAAATACACGGAATTGAAATGAATCAAATTAAGGCATTGGTGGTTCTGAGGTGTCTCCTTTAAATGCAAATGTGGGATCTGGGCAGCATTAGACAGCCGTAGCTGGGGTGGCAGAAAGTGAGGTGGGGCAGGAATTGGGGGTCAGAGGAAACCAGAGTAAATCAGCATTACAGATCCAGAAACTCAATTTTATCAGCCTGTTTATGTTCTGAAAGACTGAGTGACACTAACATGTAAACCAGAAGGCCAATTTATTAATTAACATGAGAGGATCTGTCTTTCCAGCGATGGAAATACCAGTGTCTGCCAATGAGATACTCTCCTGTTCCCCACCACCCATCCATGCGCCCTGCCCACCAACCCCTCACTCTAGGATCAAAGTGGCTCTGGATAATTTAACTCAGAACCTTGACTGAAAGTAGATAAACTAAATGAACTGGCAGGTAAAAGAAAAGCTTGACAGGGCTGTTTGGGAAGCTCAGTCAGTTAAGCATCTGCCTTCAGCTCAGGTCATGATCCCAGAGTCCTGGGATCAAGCCCCACATCTCATCGGACTTCTTGCTCTGTGGAGAGCCTGCTTCTCCCTCTCCCTCTGAATGCCACTCCCCCTGCTGTACGCTCTCTCTCTATGTCAAATAAATAAATAAAATCTTAAAAAAAAAAAAGAAAGAAAGAAAACTTGATGAAATTTTTCCTTTCCCAAAAAGACTGTACTTCTGTACTACTTATTTTCTTCCAATAGTCTTTGTCCTTGGGTGGCACTGGATAAAGACAGATACATTCTTGTTTCCAAGTATTTGGGTCTCTCTGGTGTCAACAGGCCCCATCAGTGGAGCGACTAGGTAAAAAAGGGGGTCACAGCCTTCACCCACGTATTCTTTGCCTCATGTTGATCTGGACTTCCCTTGTACTTCTTAGTGACAGTCAACTTGTGACTAAGTATCTCAGCGTAGACTTTGTTATGCACTAACCCACTAACCATGTGACATCCTGTGAATCACTTTCTGTGCTTCAGTTCCTTCCTTCCTTTGTGAATCTTCAGAGATTTGGAAGAAATAGGCTCTATGATCTCATCCAGCCCTATGATTGCCAACTTAAAATACTTTATATTTATAACCTGCTTTAAGATACTATATTTCATGGATGCCCCATAATTTCACATTTACCTATGAGAAGAATGAATCTGAGAGAAAATGAATACCTTGTCTTAAAGCATCCACCTACCAAATGGCCAAACTAGGTGTCAAACACCAATCAGACTCCTCATTTTCTTAATCACTACCTGATAAGGTCTCCCGGAGCCAGGACAAGGAGGGTTTTTTACTTCTCTCCCACCCTTGGGAAAGAAAGCACAACCTCTGGCTCCCTTGAGTCCTCTTTTCTTTGTCTCCGTCTTCTCAGGGTCTGGGCTGCTTTCAACCTTTCTTTCCTTTCTGTTGAGCCCCATGTTCTCTCTCAGTTTCCTCCATCTCTTTCTCCTCCACCTTCCCTTCGCTCTACCTGCCTGTCCATCCCTCATGGAGCCTCCTCCCACCTCTGCCCCCTCTCCTTCTCCTCCTGCATGCCCGTGTCTCTTGATAAACATTGTGGGTTCTGCTTTTATAAAGATGTCACCCCATACTCCTGGGTGAATCTGTGGGTTAGTTAGGGCAGGAAGATGGTGCCCATGCATGGCCTAATGATGAGGATGGTGTTTTCTAGTCTAGAGCAATGGTTTCCAAGCCTCAGGAAAGATGGCCTGCATTGGAATCACCAATAGTTGGGGGGTGGGGGGTTGGTTGGGTATAACTCAAAATTCAGATTCCTAGGCCCCTACCCAGAGGGACTTTATTCATTAGGGTCAGGGTGAAAATTTAGTGCTCTGTATTTTTAAAGCCTCTTCTGAGATAATTATTATGAACAGCCAAGTTTCATACCTTACTATTGGCCTGTGCTCATCAGACCCTGTCCCTAGGGGTGAGTCAATGAGTAGCCCAGAATCCTCTACGGTACAGGAGGGCTGCTTCTGGTGGAGGTCTTGTCTGTAGATTATAAAACATCAGTTCGTAAGTGGGCACTTGCTCCGTCCCCATCCCAGGAGTCTGCCCCATCAGTGGTGTATCTGGCTCAATATGGGGAACTCCTTGCTCCTGCCACATTGGGCCAAACAGAAGCTCTTGATTTACATTCCACCTATTTTTAGTCACAAAACCCCAAGCCAATAGGATATGCCCATTCCTTTCATCCTTTTAGATGATACTACTTCTTTCATACAGTAAGGAGTCAGAGGAGAGAAATTTTCGTTTATGTCCCTCTAATGGAACGTGAATTTTCCAATTATTGTATCAGGACTTGCAGCATGAAATCTCTGGGTTCTGAAAGCCACACATGCAGAGCCTGGTTTGAGACCATCTAGTCTACCCCTCACTAACGAACCTCAATTGCTGAAAGACAAACGTTCTTTGAATATGAGCTCTGTGCTGCATTACCAAGCTCTTTGCTGGGATTATACTCTGCCCTTGGTTTATACGGTGTGCTCTCTCAGTACAGAGAATATTGCCCCAGAGAGAGAGTGTTTGTGTTACAGTTATGCCAAGTCCTCCACACCCATAGATCCAAGGACAAAGGAATTGAAGATAAAATTTGAACTCACATATGTTAGCCTCTCCAGCTGTTCACTGGGAATGATCATATTTGCCCTGACTTCTACAGCTGGGGTGAGCTCTTTCCTCTAATTAAATAGGTCTGGTCTTTTGTTTCACTTATTTGGCATTTAGCTCTTCGCATTAGTAGCCTTGCATCATTTGTATGTATCTGTTCTGTCTTTATAACTAGATTATAAAACATTTTATGGTAGAGATCATGTGTTCATGTGATACTTCACTCATATATGCATTCATCAAACACTCACTGAGCACCTCCAGGCATGGGGCTAGATTCTCAAGAGAAAAAGAAGACAGGACATGGTCTCCAACTTCACATGCTTCCTAGTAAATAAGGAGTGGTAAAACTGTGTGACTGTACAGATGAGTATAAGTGCATGTGTATAAGTATAACTATAGAGATGTGTATCATTCCTTGTTGAGAGGAGACAATACTCAAGCTGAGCTTTGAAGGAGAAAGGAGGAGTTTCCCAAACAGAAAGAATGTGGAATAGGAAGTCCATTGCAGGCTGAACTTGAAGCTTCTGAGATGCCTAAAGACCATGATTCATGTAGGAAGGGACCGGAAATGAGGCCAGGCCAATGTGAGAGACACCTTCCAGGGTTAATCTAAGGTCATGGATTTTATCCACAAAGCCACGGAGGCTACTAGAGAATTTAACTTAGCCAATGGTATCATTAGCTCTCTATTCCAAAAGCTCACTCTGGCTGCAGGGTAGATAAAAATAGATGAGGATTGGAACCCTCCAATTAAAGAATCCCTCAGTTAAGGGATGTGGCAACAAAGCAAAGTTGGTCATGCTTGGACAAGGGCAGTATAGGTGGGGATACAATGTCCAAAGAACTTGTTGATTAATAGATTGTAGGGGTGAGTGAAAATTTGTGCTACCACTTTGAAGGGAGATACATCACTAGTTATTAAATTTTGAGAAGGTAATGGTTCTGTGACTCAGAAATGCTAGTTATGGTTATCTCCTCTAAAGAAAAATATTAACTCAGCATTGTTTGTTAAAAAGTATATCAGCTAAACCAACACGTCCATCACTAGGGGACTAGATGAAGAATATAATATTAAATGTATCAGTACTATCGATATAACAAAATACTTCTATAAATATAGCAAAATAGTTCTGTCTCAAGCATCATTATGACTGAGTGAAAAACAGCCAGTAGTAGAATGATACATGTAAGTGTTGATGTCCTAGAGAAAATCTCATTTTGGAATTTGGAGAGGCCGGTGCAAACAGCTCTCTTCCTACCTTCTCCCCATGAAGCAGACTGAATAGACATCCAGTCACACTTCTCCACGAAGTGCTTCTACCTAAAATTCTTATTTTTGTAAAAAAAAAAAAAAAAGTAACACTAAGTAGACACAAAATAACATTATTAGAATACATATAAACTCTACAGAGTTGAGATGTAAACAACACTCCTGTGGTCCCCACCAACTATAAGAACAGAAAAACATTGTTATTTTCCACGCCTGTGTCCCTCTCAAATCTATCTTGTTCATCCCCCTCTGGGAGTAACCACTTTCCTGAATTTTGTTTATGGTTCTATGTATGTGTTCTCGTTGTTTAATTTTGTGTGGTTTTGACCTTTTTATATATGTGGAACCTCACAGTATATGTTACATTCTTTTTTCATCTAAATATATTTTTGAGGTTCCATGTTGGTATCAGTCAGAGTTCCCCAGAGAAGCAGAACCCACAGAAGGTATATATAAAGGAGATTGATCACGAGGAAATGGTTCGCTTGATTACAAAGGCACAGAAATTCACCATCTGCTGTCTCCAAGCTGGAGACACTGTAGTATAATTCCAGTCAGAGTCTGCAGACCTGAGACCAAGGAAGCTGATGATGTAGACCCAGTGTAAGGCCAGAAGATCTATGTCCCAGATCAGCAGACAGGCTGGAAGAAAAAGGGATGAATTCCATCTTTCTCTGCCTTTTGTTCTATTCAGTCCCCAAAGGATTAGATGAGACCCACCCACATTGGGATGGACAATCCACTTTACAATATCCACTGATTCAAATGTTAATCTCATAGATAGACCTGGAAATAATAGTTAATCTGGGCATCCTGGGGTTCAGTCAACACAGAAAATTATCATGATGTTGTTGAATGTAGCTGTATTTTTCATTCTTACTTCTCTACCATATTTTATTTTATGAATATCATACAAGTTCATCTACATATTTTAAAATTGAGGGACATTTTTATTATTCTTCCTTCTCTCCGCCAGCTATAGACAGGGCTGCTGTGGACCATTCCTGCATATGATCCTTGTGTGGGTGCGTTACCATCTACCATATACAAGTAAGGATGTAGATCTTCAACTTTCTCTATTATGCCATATAATATCAAATTCTTTTCCAAAGTGATTGTATCAATTTATATTCTTATTAGCAATATGTTCATTATTCTGTTTGTTTCACATTGTCAGACAGTTAGTTGTCAAGCTAATTTTTGTCAGTCTAGTGGATGAGAAATGATAGTTAGCAAGCAAAGGGGGACAGCAATCCTACTGCTACAAAGAACTGAATTCTGCTACAACCCCGTGAGCTTGGAAGAGGACTCAGATTCAGCATGAAGTGCAAGCCTGGTCAACGTCATGACTGTATCTCTTGAGACTGGGAGCAGAGGACTGACAAAGCTCTATCTGCATCCTGACCCACGGAAAGTGAGATAAGTGCCTGTTGTGTTTTTTTCAAGATTTTATTTATTTATTTGAGAGAGACACACACAGAGATAGCTACAGAGATAGGGAGAGAGCACAAGCAGGGAGGAAAGGGAGAAGCAGGCTCCCTGCTGAGCGGGAACCCTACGCAGGAATGGGTCCCAGCACCCTGCAGATCATGACCTGAGCCAAAGGCGGACGCTTAACCAACTGAGCCACCCAGTCCCCCAAATGCATGTTGTTTTAAGCCACAGAATTAAATTGTGTAAAACTGTTACACAGCAACAGATAATGAATACATTAATGGATCCACGGAGAAGGAAATATAACCCCAATATGCTAATTAGTTCTGCTGTAAGCAGAACTGATATAATCTATGAAAGGGCTGAGAGCTGGTTTCTTTAGTTAAATTGTTGGTGAAGGGCTTAGATCAGCCCCACTGGTTTAGGCACTCAGTCCCTTGACTGATGTGTGAGGAGGAAAGCAGGATTTGTCAGCAAGAGACAGCTCCCCTTTAACCATGTGGCTAGAGGAGACACTTCCCAGGAGAGGGGAGCTTTCACAGTTAAAACAACAACAGAATTCTGTCATGCTAATGCAATTGGGAGACACAATTAGAAAAGACAGGTGTATCTAAAAGGAGAGCATTTTTTCATTATTGAAGTTCATATGATTATAAAAAATCATTTGAAAATTAGCAAGAGCATAGGTAATGCAACAAGATGGTTAATATGAAGATCAATCTAAAATTGTGGTTTTTTTAATCAGTAAAAATTATAGGGACGCCTGGGTGGTTCAGTGGGTTAAAGCCTCTGCCTTTGGCTCTGGTCATGATCCCAGGGTCCTGGGATCGAGCCCCGCATTGGGCTCTCTGCTCAGTGGGGAGCCTGCTTCCTCCTCTCTCTCTCTGCCTGTCTCTCTGCCTACTTGTGATCTCTGTCTGTCAAATAAATAAATAAAATCTTTTTAAAAATTATAAAATAAAATGGAAGATCCGTTGATAGACCAAAAGAGAATTTACCAAGAAATGAACCAAAATGGAAATATGTAGGATCAGTATGAGAAAAATTTAACCTGAGATATTCCTGCACTTGACTGTCTGTCATGAAGGGTTATATGACCATTACATTCTAACTAAATGCTTATTTCATGAGAGAAAATATTTGATGGCTACTTCACACTAAGCTTAGTTTAATAGGATCTTCTTTCTAACCAGTACATACATACTACTAAGTGATTCAAATTTTAGTCCGCCTAAGAGCTACCTGGGAGTGTGTCTTGGAATGCTTATTTCAAGACATCATCCTCAAGAAATTCTGAATTAGCACCGCTGAGTAGAACCTGTTCACCTACATTTTAACTTGGAAAAACATTGCTTCAGCTCAGAGGAAAGACTCTCAGGAGGAAAGATCTCTCTGGAGATCAGCAGAAGACAGATCCTCAGGAGGGAATATTTTTCTGGCAAGCCTCAAATAACATCAGAGAAATTGAATATTGTACGTATATGTTCACCTAAGACTGTTTGTACCCAGGAGAATACATTTGTACCTAGCACTTGTATGGGATTATACGTGAAGAATCTTAAGGGATATGCCCCACACTGAATCCTCTCCATGCTTTCTCTCGGCTCTTCCTTACGTCCTATGAGTTTGGGAAGTAAGGAAGGTAGCAATGGCATGAAGAGCACGAGGAGGAGAGGCAAGGGGAGTCTATAGCATAATCTCCGAGAACTGCAGGTGTCCGGGCACTGTGATGGAGAATATGCTTATTTTACTGTTTAGCAATGCTTGGTTAGCTATCAATGAACCAGAGCAGAAGACCAGAACGGAAGCCATGACACCCACCGCAGCATAAGTTTGGGTTTCCTCCAAAGCCATTTCCCCATGTATGTGGATGCAGCGAGCTGGAAAGAAGATATAAGTAGGCTTCAGGAAGCTCCCTCCACGCTCTAGAACCCAAGGCGACCATTTCTGAGCTGCTTCTCTCTCCCTTTGGTCAGATCTACCTTCAGTTCCATGGGAGGCTTTGAGGGCCATCTGTACCCAGGACTGTCTCTCTTCTTCTATGGACTTTATCATGCACGACTAGTCTCCAGGGCCTTAATATGCAACTACCCTGTCCAGTATCTGCCAAGCTATCCCTGGAGCAAAGAACGATGGGCAAGACTGAAGCAAGTGTGCTATGTTGGGCTGGTGAAGATATTAAGTGCCTTCATTTTAGCAGCCCAAGAGCTGCATAACATAAAGGGACAGTTTGTACTTATCAGCAAGATATATCATCAGAGAAACTTTTTGTACCGCAAACAGTGGCAACACTTCACTCTCTATATGGCCTTCTTTCTGAGTGGGTGTGTGGACGTGGTGAGCCAGAACCTGCTGCCCCAGCGGTGTGCTGCTCTGGAGCAGGGCGCCCAAGCCCTGGGCATGTTTCTCTTTCTGCCTCTGATGGTGTCTCACATGCAGGACTCCGAAGGTGTGGAGCTGCAGTCCCACGTCCTGCTCACCCAGGCCATACTCCTGCTGGCGCTGGTGGTGGTCGCAGAGCTGTGGGCTCCTGATATGCTGCAGCTTTGGGTGATGAAGGCCTTTTTTTATATGTTGACAGGCTCTTGGCTGATTCAGATCGGTTTTATGCTGTACAAACCAATTTCTGGCTATAAATGGATGGATGATGATGAAAACGACATTATATTTGTCACCACCTTCTTCTGCTGGCATGTGGCTTTCATTGCCATGTTGATGATCTGGGTCTACGGCTTCTCCGTGGTGTGGTATTGTTACATTTGTTGATGTCCGAACCTGGGGAAGCCCAGAATGGTTCCTATCACCTGCGCATTCTGAAACACCTGGATGAGAAGTTGTGGGAAGTGGTGGTGGTAGAGAGGAAGAGACCGAGGCAGCAGACTCTACTGGGATGGACCTACCCCCTCTCCCCTCTGGCTTCTCTCAGTCTCATTTGCTGAGCAGTGTGCTGGGACAGGCAACTGAAACACAAGAGGCATGTCACAATGACCTTCATTCTCGGCTCCCGAAGTATTTCCCCCACCTCCTCTTCCTCTCCTCAACTCCAGCCAAGGCATTCTCTTTGCCTTTCTCCTCTCTGTAATCTTCACATCCCACCACCCCCCCTCAAGGAGAACATGAAAATAAATGTACTATATCTTCCCTTTGGGTCTTTATATATATATATCCTCACTCACCCAAGAGAAGACTGACCACAAGTTACATTTAGTACATCATAATTTACCCATCATAGTAAGCACCTCCTCACCCTTTCTCTTTCTGGATCTCTTCAATACCTACACGAAATCTAAACTGTTATTTTAACTAGAAAGGGCTCAGAGAACAATTGTTGACTTATTTTTTTATGGTTTGTCAAAGAGATCTTTTGTTTTCAGCTTTATTGAGATATACTTAATTTACAAGCAATTGCACATATTTAATGTATATATTTTGGTGAGTTCGGGCATATGTGATACCATGATAACATCACCGCACTCCTGGAAGGCAATTTCCTCCATAGGGTCTAGCACAACAGAGCAGCACCTTGCACATAGCAAGGGCGCAAAAGGACCCGTGTGCTTCCAGGAGTGAGTCTCACTGAGTGTAGAATCTGTCAGATTCTTCTGCCTGGATAGATCAGCCCATTATTCTGTTCATACCTCAATCCATTTCCAAGTGGTAGACTCACCTAGAACAACTCCTTTCTGGTTCTCATGTGTCATGAAATTCAGTGGCTTATTTATTCCACAAAAAAATTTTTTTTAATCCTCACAACTATTTTATCATGTAGGTTTATAGATGATAATCTAAGACTCAAAAGGTTTAAAAAAAAAAAAAAACTAGCTTAAGGCAGTCAGATATCTAGTTATGTCACATAATGCTATGCCTGGTATCCACAGAGGTGGAATTCTAAGTAGTAGAGTTAAATTGCTGGCAACTTGCAAAACAATGTCTTTATGACTCCTGCTATGCCTCTTTCCCTGCTGTGCCCAGGATATGGACAATCTGTTAGGCTTCTCTTACTCTTGGTCATGATTATAATATCCAGGCTTAGGACAGAGTGAGGCTGGGGGAGGGGTTCTAGGGGGTCATCATCCTTCCAGTTTCCCTTTTGCTTCTAGTTCTTCGGAGAACTGGACATACCTGTCTTCCTTTGGTTCTGGACTTACTCTTCCTGGTTAATTTCCTAGTTCAACAGTTATTGTGGAGCAGGGGTGAATTATTGTCTTCTTGTTAAGGTTTTCTACTCTGTGGTTTGAAGAGCTGTGAGCATTCAGAGTGACTGCAAAGGGGGTGGTGCCTCCCAGTGTCATTTCAGGGGTGGTCAGCAATGTCTCTGAATGCGGGATGACATGCCTGTGACCGGCAGGCACCAACTTTCCAGGGAGGGCTTTCACCTCGCACCAGTAGGGTATCCAATCAGGCAACAATGCGGCTCTCCATCCGGGGTGACCGTGGTCTGTGGGGTGGAAATAAAACATTTCTTAGGCATTAGTTCAGCTTCTTTGCCTCTCTTTGGTCCTGGTGACCCGTGGAGCTTTGCAGTTCTCTCTGTAGGTCCTGCCCTCTTCCTGGTTGTCACCTCTGGGTCCCTCCCCCTTGTTTCTCTCTCACAATCTTGGGTACTTTTCAGGACTTGCCTAACCTTGCAGCTCATCCTTCCTTGAACCCTAGCTGAACCTCTTCGAGTGTCCTGAGGTTGGAAAAGTAGGGAATCTGTTTTTCCTCTGCATTCTTTCCTACTGATATGGCAAACTCCTGTTTCCTATTTCACTCAGCCCTCCTATTTTTGAATTAAGAGCATGTTTGGGATTTTTTTAATCTAAAAATTGACTCTTCTTACAATTACAAGCAAACCTCATCTTGTGGCAGCGTCTGCCACTAACTGGGGAAGAAGTTATTCACAAGGGTGGAAAAGCAAAGCCTAATATTAATATATTAATATGTCAAGATATTATCTCTCTACAAAGATAGAAGTTGAAGAGATATCAAAGCCATCTACTGACAGATCTGTCCCTTTCTGAGTACTTTTGAGCTCCTGGTAGATGCTCATGAACTCATCTCCTGTAGTAATTAATGCCTCCCAATATTATTATGTCTCACAATATGTACTTTTGAGGTAAGATAATAAATATTAGCACGATCACAACGCCACAAAGAACTATTACTAAGGGCTGATATAATGGCAGAATGGACAGACCTGATGTTTGAATGAAAGGGTCCTTCTGTTCTCTTCACATCGCAGTAGGTATGAGCACTCTGAAAGTAATCCTTTGGATTTGTATCTTTGGATGTAAAACCTTTGGAATGTAAAACCAACTGAAGATAAATTTAGAAACAATAGCAACAGCAAAAAACCCGAGTTGTAGAGAGAAAGGTGTAATCTTCACCACGCCCACCAGAGGGCACATTTTTACACGAGCCTGGAAAAGGCAATTGCTCTCCGTTTGGTGTTGAAGTACCAATTAAGAAAAAATGAAGGGATGAAGAGGAGGGCAAAAAAATCCATAAGCAAGTGTTATCCAGGCATCTGGTAAACATAATGAAGGTCTGTTTCTTGTTAAACTTAGGTGTGTGGACAAGAGTAAACACGGAATTCAAACACTAGGTATAAATTATAAGATAGATAACTAGAAACGTTGATATATAGATACATAAGGTATACAGGTGTATACATGTATAAATATCTATGCATATATATATAGATAGGTATGTGTGTATCTCAAAAACAAAACCGTGTATAATGCCCTTTGAGCTGAAATGGCTGCTGATTTTTAGCAACTTTATAAAATAATCAAAATGCTTTTGTTTAGCTCATCACATAATAGATACACATCCAATAGTTGGTGAATGAGTAAATAAAGTATTTAGTACAGGTGTAGCACAGATGAAATGTTGGTTTAATTCTGACCTGCATTTTGATGGATAAGTAGGAGTTTATTAGAGGAGTTCAGGATAGGAATTCTGAGGCCTTTTATGTTTCCTCTGCTCAGACACCAAAGCCCAACAGACACAACCTTAGCAGAGCAGTTCCAGGGATGGAATTTCATGGCCCAGTGATACAGAGAACACTACCAAGTTCCTGTCCCTTAGGATGGGTGGCTAAGGAAGAGCCACACAAAATTGTTTAATGAGAAGTTTGATAATTTACTTTTCAGTTTGAAGGCAGAATATTATTAATGGGCTCTTACTAATTGAAGGGGAATATTTTTCCAAAATAACAAAAACATTTGCAATTATTTGTATTGTAGTTAACATCCAATAGATTAGGCATACATTGATATATGAATTATTAAATTTTTTAACTTGACATAAAAAAATTATTTATAAATGTAATATTATTTAAAATTGCTATCATTTGTTCACCGTCTTTCAATAAAATTATGCATTTGATAAATCATGCATATCATAAATCATAGGGAAAAAAATTTTCCTAAACAGATGCCATTTTTGTTGGGTCCCCCCAAAATCAGGTACCCCAATAATGGGTCCGTGATTAAAGGAGCAAGACTGATACAAAGCGAAGGTCAAGCAAATCTTTATTTTGCGCCAAGCATCAAGAATCAGGCCGACCAACAAACAGACCAGTCGGGGCGCCCCTACAGAGAGGATGAACCCTTCCTGCTTTCCAGACTAACTTTTATAGAGCAAAGGCCATGTGGTTGGGCCTGGCCACACACAGGTGGCCAATGAAATTGTAACACACAGAGAAAGCTGCACAGTCATGCTAGGTGACCAACTGAATTACAATTTACCCTAGTAGACATTTGAACCAGCTTATCAACTAGTTCAGAATTGGCGCCCAAAAGGTACCCAAAAGGCGGGGCTCATACTCCTTGGTAGCTAGGAGACAGTCTGCGCCCCCATTGATCGAATACCTCCACCTGGTCTGACCCACCCTTGTATTTGGACTTTGTTATAAGACTGGTTTCCCGGACTTGCTTTTAAATAAGTTCCCCTGGGAGGGGCAAGGTGAATTTAAGTTTTACAACAAAATGGCAGTTCAACCGTGGTGGGGCCGCTCTGGCTGAATAGACCCTTACAATTTCCATATTTTATTAATTGAGATTCCTTAGTTGTTTCATATTATAAAATTTGAATTTAAATTTACCCACTCAACCAAAAGAAATAAAATTATTGTTGCCAACTTCTTGAGGCATCTCTGTCCAAAACTCAGAATTTTTATACATATTTTAGGTCAAAGAATATAAGATCAAGACTAACCCTTTCTTTGTAGGATTATATACATTGTTGTTGTTATTGTTGTTGTTGTTTGTTTTCTGTTTTATTTTGCTTTTGTTTTGTTTTGTTTTTTTGTTTTGGTTTGGTTTGGTTTTGCCTTTGGCCAAGACTTCACTAATCACCAGTCACAAAAGATTGTACTTCTTGGAGTGCCTGGGTGGTTCAGTTGTTAAGCATCTGTCTTCAGCTCAGGTCATGATCCCAGGGTCCTAGGATGGAGCCCCTCATCGGGCTCCCTGTTCAGTGGGAAGCCTGCTTCTCCCTCTCCCACTCCCCCTGCTTGTATTCCTCTCTTGCTGTCTCTGTCTGTCAAATAAATAAATCTTAAAAAAAAAAAAAAAGAGAAAGAGAAAGGTTATACTTCTTATAACTTCAGTATCTTTCCTTAGAATGAATTGTTAGCTAAATAGCCCTATTTAGCCCTAAATAGTCCTATTTTAGTGAAAGTCTTTCCCAGTTTTTATTCTCTTTCTGTATTACTATAGCTAAATGCACCAAGTCCTATTATGTAGCATTTTATGTAGCATTATGTAGCATTTTAACCCCTTTATGTAGGAAGAAATTGCCCTTCCTTTGACTTTAAGAATTACATGTATTGCATCGACCACCATTTTGAAGTCTTTTATTGAAATCTATTATATCAGCAAAGATGACAAAAATTAGGAGTAAGGTCTAAATCTGCATGCTGCATCTTTTCCTTAGATAGCTAACAATGAGCAGTAATGCACACAAAGTTCTAAATCAGAAGGCACAGCTTTGCTTAGGAGAATTCTATTGTCTGTCAATACTATATCTAAAGCTTTCGTAAGTTAACACTGGGACAATGACTCTGTGTTACTTGCTTTATCTCTCTCTGACCCTCTTTCAGTGTCCCCTTTCCTCAATCACAATTTTTAGGTCTTTATATTTGGGCAGGACTTCAAGCTTTCCATATGACCTTCACATCCATTTCTCAGCGGAACTGAACAAACATTGCCCGGTACCTACTACTGCTGGGCACTACAGGACGTGGAGTACCACTTCAT
Organism: Mustela nigripes; assembly: GCF_022355385.1. NCBI lineage: Eukaryota > Metazoa > Chordata > Mammalia > Carnivora > Mustelidae > Mustela > Mustela nigripes. Next base: position 18,295,083 of record NC_081566.1, read on the forward strand.
CTATGTCATTTCCTTTCAGCTCATTTCACCCAATTCCTAAGTAGTGTGATTTATATTTTCCTACTGTTAAAAGAGGATGCCAGTTTGAGAGAACAGATTGCAAGGGGGCAGCTATTACAATTTATTGTCATCCAACTTTCTATGTGTTTAACAACCGTGCTTAAGTCCCTTTCCAGGTGGCTCATTCTCTCCCACCTTGTGACTTTCGAATCACTAAACTCAGCTTCCAAGGGTTTTGTAAACTGGTGGGTATTATTTCGGCAGGCAGTATCTCCTGGCTATTCTCTTCATTGAAAACATCAGCCTACCAGAGTCTTGAATTCCCTTTTTCTGGAGGGCTGTCAGGCACTTGGTTATCTTATCAAAGCGTTCTTCCATTTTTCTGGCTCTCTTCCCAAATAAAAGACCATCACCTCTGTAAACCTTAATAATTTAGCCAAAAGTTACTGAGAAGAGAGTCAATCAGTGTCATACCCAAGAAAGGGTTAAAAGACTTGAAAAGTTCTGGAATTGTTGGGAAGCCTGTCATGTCTAAAAAATCTTCTTGTCCCAAAGAGAAGAAATTTGGAAGGTGCCAGGCATGTTAATAATGAACCACCAATAATCACTTGCATTTGAAGAAGTGTTATGCTTTCTTTGGTTTATGTAAAGACCAAACACTCTTTTTTAAAGTGATTGTGATTTTTAAAGTGAAGAGATTTGTGTTCCAAGATGAGTTGGTAGCCTACCATATTTCTTCAATCAATTATCAGTTACCTCCTTTGTTAGTCAGTATAACATACACACACACACACACACACACACACACACACACATGAGAGAGAAAGAGAGAGAGAGAGATCAGGGCGAAGCTCTTTATGGTTTACTAATCTCCAATCTCATCTATTCCTTAGCTTATCCTGTCCTTTGGAAAAGAGCTATCATAACCTGGGCAAAGAAGAAAACAAACAAACAAACAAACAAAAAACCTTTCCAGTCTCTTCCTAAAAGAATGGCATATGTAACACTGATATATACACCCACATTCCTTAATGGAATGTGCTTTCAGACTTGTCCTCAATGAGGCTGCGAGCAGCATTCTCTCCTCCCGATCACTCACCCAGCCTTCCCCAAGCTCAGAGAGGCTACTGGAGCTGTTAACAACTTAATGGAGTGTTGTCACTCAACAGTGGCAAGGACTAAAAGCCAACATCACTGGCTACAGGCATTTCAAGCATGATCCCTGACCTTTCAAGACCTTTAGTTCCCAAAAGGAAAGGGAATCAGATGTCTCCCAAACTTGTATGATAAGAATCACGTGGGGTATTTGTACATTACCATGTCCTTCCTATGATAACTCTGACTCAGAAGGGCAGGGGTGGGGCTCGGGGATCCATATATTTTACAGGTGCCCCAAGATGATGATTATTCACAGGCAAGTACAGGAAATTTTTGAATTAGATAGATTTGAGTTCACATCTCAGCTCTGGGACTTAGTGGCTGTGTGTTGGGTCAAAACTATAAGGCAATGATTTCCCAGATCTCTGGGTGTCTCCTTTACCCCAGTGTATCTTTACCCTGGAAATGGCAGCAGATCTCTTTAGCAAAGATTAGGAAAGAGATTCATAGTAATTTCTGAAGGAAGTCCAGGGACTGAAAGAAGTCCAAGGGGCTTATTTTTAAGTCCATGTGAAAAGTAGGTATGATTTACTAGCATGGGCTCTTGAATCAAATGGGCAGACTAAAATCTGTGTTGTACTTCCTATCTTTCAGAGAAAGGGAGGTAATAACCTCTAGTTTGTGGGTTAAGAATCGAATTAGAACAAACTATAAATACCTAGCCTAGCTTCTTCCTCATGGAAGATATTCAACGAATATTTATTCTATTCCTTTTCAATGCCAATGGATTATGAAGCAACCCACAGCCAACCGGAAGAGAAACTATCTGGGAAAGAGGAGAAAGGGTAGAAAACACACTTGGATAGTTGGTTGAATTTGCCAGCTTATCTGGAAGATAAGTCAACTCATTAAACATTAAACATTCACCAAGTACCTATTAAATTTCTAGAAGGATCTTAGACACAAGAGACACATTAGAAATAAATGAACAGATCCTTGCTTCCCTGAAGCAGAGAGTCAAGTTAAAGAGACAGAACTAAAACTCGGGACCTATATAACTTGAAAACAATTTATGAAGAACTTGTCAGAGCACACAAAATAGTATATGGACTAAAAGCCTAAGTATAGGAAGAGTCTGGTACATTCCAGGAGATCCAGGAGATGAGGTAACAATGACTTATCTTCAGACTGAGGTCTACACCAGACAGAAATAGGCCACTTCCTGATAGAATCTGGAACCCCTTGGAGGGGGTGTCACTGCATGTTCACAAGGGGTGGAGTTCTGTTGACTGGGGGCTAAAATTCTGCCTCCTAATCAATCACAGTGGCAGGGAAAGCATGGCAACATGAGCAATGCTGGTGAGTATCTAAAAGGGATGTTTCTGAGGCTTTTAGCTCCCCCTACTTAAGGCAAACCTCTCACCTTCCCAGTCTTACACCACATATGGCTTTTATGTTTCATGCCCTTTCTTTCCTTTTTTCCCTCTTCTCCTCCCCAACTCCTACCCCCACTTTATGCCACCTGATCTTTAAGAATAGGACAGAGCCCCAATCATAGAAGAGTAAAGCAACTAAGAAGGAGGAAGAAAAACACGGATTGGGCTATCACATGCCATGTCTCCTCCAGGGAGAAGGCTAGCTTGAGGTTTGGGATTACCCAATGATCTCATTTGTTCCTGAGTCAGTATTACTGTATGGAATGAATGTTGAAGGCCTGTCCAAATTACTAGGAAGTTTCAAGGCAGAACAGGTGAAAATAGAAACACAGGAATGAAGACATAGTAGGATAAGGAAGGGAAAGATGTGGAAAACCTAGTTTCTATACCCTATTAAGACAGTCTTATTAGTGGCAAATTCTGTCATAGTCAAGCCCCTTGTCACCAACAGCATGTATAGCTATGGAACACAATCAATTGGGAAATTTCTGCCAAACCCCACTTTCCTGCATTCAGATTGTCTCAATAATCTTATTAAAAAATCCATGCCAGGCTCTCTGAATGATAAATCAACAGTTGAACAAAAGCTTAAAGACTGAAGAACTCTTGAAAGAACAGTTCATTCAACTTTTATAAAGCTTAGATATTAATGTAAGCACTTTAGTGCCTAGGAGAAGAATATTAAAAGACAGAGCTCCTCATCTCATTGAGCTCAGTCTATTGAGGAAGACAGATGATGCATCAATGGAAGAAAGCAGTGACTTGTTAATTATATTAATGGGAGATATAAATAATGGTGCAGGGGGTAGTGATTGACTTACAATTGTGGTAGATTCTACCATGATTGGTTCACCAAGAAGATCATATGTAAACCAGTTCTTGATGACTAGTGATTTGCAAACACATGGGTTGAGAAGACATTTTAAGTGATAGGAATATGGGAACAAAGATATGGAGATTGAAAGTGAGAGTGCATAGCACATGTAGGAAAGAGCAATATCTTGGCTGGCAAACAGGAGGAAGCATGGTATGGTGCTGGCACATAACCCAAAGGCCAGATCTGGTGAAGCCTCAGATTTGTAGGACACTGAATAGTTTTGGAAGGGCTTTAACAACCACAGCATTAGAAGACTATAGTGGCAGTATGTGGAAAGCGCTTGGAAGGGAAAGTTAGGGAGACCATTAGGTGAGAGATGATAGGACCTGAAAAAAGGATAGTGACTTAATGGATGGAGAGGAGAGGATAGATTCCAGAGATATGTAGGAGAGACCACATAACACGGTCCTCCATTTCTTAGGGGAGTATTTGAGAGGAAGAGAAACAGAACAAGGGGGTAATCAAAGATGATTTTCAGGATTCTGATTTAGACAATTGAAAGAGTGGCGGTTCTAGTAATTGAGATTGAGAATACAGGGAAAAAGATCAGGTTAGGAAACAAAATGATCAGATCAGCTTTGAAAATGTTGAGATGGAAGTGCTGGTAGACGTCCATGGAGAGATGTCCTATAGCTCATTGGATATTTAGAACTAGAGCCAAGGAAAGAAGTCTGGAGTAAAAACATGTGTTTTGGAATCATTCATGTGGACTACATAAAATAGATCAGTGAATGCTTCTAAAAAGAAGAGCAGAGATATCTGTGTAGCAAAGGGCAAACCAGACATCAGCTGTACTGTAATAGTATTTGATTTGGGGTTCCTATTTCTATTACACAAAGACAATAGCGACCATCATCATGAAAAATGTTTATTTTTCTTATATTATCACAACTGCACTCTAGCAGCTGTGAGTGGCACTTCCTATTCTCACCAGACATTTAACTAGACTAAGAGACAGGACTAATACAGTATTTATATTGCTCATTTTATACATCATTCATTATAAACTTTGGGTATGATGGGAAAATGCTGGGCATTGATAAAACAACTGGATTATTCACTTGTTGAATATTGGGCATTAAAGAGCAAACACAGTGAGTTAGAGCAAACTTTGAGGGGGCACACAGTCCACCTGTGTTCTCTGTGCTTGGCTTCATGACATTCAACATTCATCCCCAAATTCCGCTACACAATGATCAGCCCTGACAGGAGTAATAAATACTTTGTGTGACCAAATCAGTATTCACAAAAGTTCTTGTTGGGTCTGAATCAACAAGATGAAATTCAAATGGAATAAATGGAAGTTCCTGCCCTTGGTTTCTGAAAAGTGACTGCATGAATAAAGGATAGTGGATAGTGGAGTTAATAGTGTAATATGGCAGCACCCAAAGCTAACCCCATTTGGGGCCACACCAATAGAACATATAAATGGACAAAGCTGTCTCTGCTCTTCCCTGGGAAGCATGCAGAGTGCTTGAGTTGCAGGTGCCACTCTAGTCAGAGAGGGAGGACCCAGGTAGAAAGGAAGCCATTTGAAGAGAGGTTGAGGAATTGTTTAGTGACGGATGAGCCAGAAGGGTTGGAGGTGGACAGAAGGTTGAGATGGTTTTATAAATATGGGAGCATCAAACCATTTAAGAGGACTTAGATGAATTCTGTTGAGCTTCAGACGGCAGAATTTCTGCAAATGGAAAGAAAATAATAGAAGACAGTTTATAATAGGAAAGTCTTCCTAACGATTTCATTTCTTCATAAATGGAATGGGTAGCCCTGGGAAGCTGTGAGTGTTTAAGCAGAGCGATATTGCACAGAAGAGTCCTGGAGAGAAGGAAAAATCAAGATAGATGACCCTAAAGGTCATTAAATGCTGAGATTTGGCCAAGTGAAATAATCTGTGCTATTTCTTCGTTTTTTCATCCCCAAAGCAACCCTGGTTCATGAAGTTTTATTTGTTTGTTTATTTGTTTGCTTTTTCTCCCCATATAGAGATAATCGGTTCTACAAATCTTATAATTCTCCTAGAGGATGAAATCTTTGCCGACTTTTTCAACACATTTCTTTCTCTTCCGGTAAGTATTCCCAGAATTAAATTCAAATGTTTGCTCAGTAGCCAAATAGTGAATCACACTGAGCTGAGTACATTTAAAAAATAAATAAACTACTAACTCAAGACTATTTAAATTTGAGCAAATAAGTAGGAACCAGAATCTCCTTTAAAATCTCTGGGAGTTTCCCATTACTGATAAATCCCAAACCCTCAGCTTTCTGGGTTGCGTTTGCTTGTCCGGTTATTTCCCATCACATCCTCTGCTGGCACCCAGATCTGCAGGGACAGCAACTGCACCCTCACGGGGTCCAGCCGGCATTCTCTCACCGCTGCACCCCTTCTTGCCTGTGTTGTTAATTTTTATAATTCCGCCTACCAAAGTCTTTCTTTTTTTTTAAGATTTTATTTATTCAGATGGAGAGAGAGAGAGAGAGAGAAGGAGAGCATAAGCGGGGAGGGGCAGAGGGGGAAGAATAAGTCGATTTCCCATGGGCAGGGAGCCCTATATGGGGATCGATCCCAGCATCATCACCTGAGCCGAAGGCAGCCGCTTAACCGACTGAGCACCCCGGCGCCCCACCACCTACCAAAGTCTTAACCATTTTTCAAATCTCTACTTAAATCCTATTCTTGAGAAATTTCTATCTCCTAATCGGAACTTATTTCTCCCTGCCTTTGAGTCCCATTGGCCTTTTCCAACCCTATTGTATTGTATGGGTGTGTCTCTCCTACTTAGTTGTGAGAATGTGAATTTCTGCAGGACAAGGACCTTGGATTATGTATTTTGCTCTATTTTTCTTACCAGGTGTTTGGCATCTAACATTTTCTAAGCTGTTGCCTGAAACCGAACACGTATTTCCTTAACCCATGCAACTAAAATCTGAAACATCAAAATATTCTTAGATCCAAACCTAGACTGATCCTATATCTTTTTTGGTTTAAGTTTCTGGTTATATCTTAAAGTTGGTGCCTTATAATTTGTGGCTCAGTGTGTCCTTTCCCATATAACACTACATATTAAAAGGTGAAATTTCATACAACTGGGGAAAAAACATTTTGTGCTACCTCACAAATATTTATTGGATAGTTACTTTGTGCCCACCAGTGGGCTTGGTACTGGGGATACAGATATTAATGATGCCATTGTGGTTCTCAAGGAATTCCCAGTCCAATGAGAATAATATTTAAGGTAAGTGCAAAAAGGGTTCTAAGTGACGTGATAGGAGTGTCTAGAAGGCAGCAAGAGTATAAGTGCATCAGAGCTGTAGTCAGGAAAGGCTTCTGTGAATAGAAGACACAAGCACGTTTTTAAAGACAACATATTTGACAATTGGCTGGGAAAGAAAATGGGGAGCAAAATGTGAATAAAGAGGTAGGAGGAAAAGATGGGGGTGGGGGAGGGGTTGAGTATTAAGAAGCAGAGACCTTACAAACAGAATGGAGTAAGTAGAGGCACCAGGGAGAGCAATCTTGTGGTACTTGGGGAGAAACTCTAAGCAGCTAAGGCAGGCTGAAGAAGTTGTGACAGGCAGGCATAGCAAGACACAAAACAGCACAGATGGACTCTGAGAGCAGGCAGGCATCATCCTGAAGGTACTAGAGAGCCATCAAAGGGTTTCAAGTAAAGAAGTAACATGACCAGACTTTGATTTGGGCAAATTATTTCTGCTGAAGTCTGACCATAGGTTGGGCTGTCTGGGGGACCAGGGTAGAGGCAAGGAGAGCAGTTAAGAGATTATTTCAGTGAGGGAGGTCTAAAGGCAAGAGAATGAAGAGAATGGAACAAATAAGAGATTTTTTAGGAAGAAAAATATTGGACTTGTCACTGTTTCAATGCAGTGAGAGTTGGTACCTAGGGGAGGAGTCAGGTGCTACTGTCTTTTTTTTAAATGAAAGGTTACAGAAGTAATCGTGAGGCATTCTTGTTAATTCATCAACACAATTTATGCAGCCTATACGAATGTTCTAGAAATGGTGAGAATGGTGTGGAAAGTAGAATGCCGGCCAAGAATGTAAGAAAGTCTTGGCCATTTAGGCGGCTGTGGTCTATTTAGAGAGACAGTATTAGTTCCCGTTGAATACCACTGTCAATTTATAATTTGGCCATTTAATTTCTATAATCACCCTGGGTGATGGACACCATTCCCTTCTCACAGATGAATCTCAGAAATTAAATGACTTGCCTAAGAACATATGGCAAGTCTGGGGAAGTTCCAGGAGGCTCTATACCTGGCATGTTTTCCACATCAGCCTCATGGGCTCTGTGGTATCAACATCATGTGGTGAGACTGCTTCCGTGCGCTATACCCACAATAACCTCATGACTCCTTAGCCCTACCACACATCTCATTAAGGCATTTTCACATGCTGGGCAGGGCGTGTCACGTCAAATCCCGAGTGCAGAGCAGAGAGGGGTCACTAAGGACTGAGCCTCCTTCACAGCCCGATATTTGTAAGGTACAATAGGTACCACTGCCTTCCTTTTATATCTCATAGCCAAGAACAAAGGGGAGAGAAGGAGCAGGCCTCAGACTGACAAAATACAGGGCTGATAGTCTTGGGGAGATGGTCAGGCTGACATAAAGTGCTGAGAGTGCAGCCAGGAGTGAGGGCTTTAGACCCTCTAGTTTATCACAGTTGATGTGGGGATACTTCGAGACATGTTAGTACCTATGGGAGAATGCTAAGCTTAGATACCTGTAAACATAGAACCCCATGCCCATTAGTCTCAAAGCTGGTTGTCCCTTCTCCAGGACAGTAACATAGAATTATCTATCAATTCTGGACACTCTAATTGCCTCCACTAAGTAATTTGTACCCCTAGTCCTCATATTCTTAGGCCTCTCTACTTTCTCCAGTTCAAGAGTTGAGGCAAATCCAAAGCTGTTTCTCTTTATAAAAAAAGCTTCAAGTCTTTGCTCTAACTCTCTAAATCCATGCAGAAATGAATAATGCAGAGTTTCCTGGGTGGCTTATCAGCTGAGTGTCCAACTCCTGGTTTCAGCTCAGGTTATGATCTCAGGGTCCTGGGATTGAGCCCTATATCAGGCTCTGCTCAGAGGGAAGAGGGAAGTCTACTTGAGGATTCTGTCTCTCCCTCTCCCCCTCTACACTTTCCCCCACTTGTGTTTTCTCTCTCTTTCTCTCTCAAATAAATAGATAAATCTTAAAAAAAAAAAAAAAGAAATGAATAATTCAATGCAAAAATAATATTATGGGCTTTGGCCTTTGTACACAGACAAGATAACTCCCAGGCTGGGGAAGAACAGACCCAAAAGATCAATGAATCTTTCAGTTTAGTCTATTTTGGGTGCTTTTCTGCAAGGCAAGTTGATTTAGGGGAATGAATTTAAGAGTTAATGTCCCTTGAGATAGGAAATCAATGGAATCCCCTTGCCTTGTGGCTGCAATTGGAGTGTGACATATTTGTGAAGAGAAGCTCTACCTCTTTGGCTGTTTCCTAGCTTTCTTTTGCAGGTCTTTGGTCAGACACCATTTTATACTGTTGAAAATTCACAGTGGAGCTTGTGGCCAGAAATACCTTATAACTTGGTAAGATTCTTGAATGGCAGAGCCTTTGGGATGGGGAGAGAGGGACCTAAATCTGAAGTGTGAATTGAGAGATAGAGAGATAAAAGGAAGAGGAAGTCCAGAGGGTAACTCTGGAAGAAACTCTAAAGCAGGTGAGTAGGACCTTGTAAACAGCATCAAGCCACTTGTAGACTTTTCTCCTTTTTGTGTTTTTACCACTTGGGCAGACAATCGCTGGTGAATTATCCGCTCTGTATTCTAGTCTATGGTCAGCAAATGATATTCATCTTTCATGTCTACTGTTATAATTGGGTAGCAAATGTTTGGAACACCATTTAGAAGAACTCTGGGGCAGCACCTAATCAAGAAAAAGTCTGAGAACTGATTGACAATGCCTGCCATGCGAGCAGTATAGGAAGTGTCAGCCTCTTGGCCACATAGTGATTATTTGCATTATAAGTTATAGCTTAAGGTAAGGTGCCACTCTTCAATTCCTAAGACTACCCTATGATTCTCCTTTAGAAACATGTCTTTCTCCCAATCTTTTTTTATCTCTTATATGTTCTCTTCGTCCACTGTCTTTCTTTTCTCCTCTTCCCCCTTCCTGTTCTCCTTTTCCACTACACTCACCTTAGACTTACCAGTGACGTCTGCATGCTGTACCAGTGGCAGGTGGGATCAGAAAGATCACTCTAAACCATACTCATAACAAGGTTTTGTTTTTCTCTGAGACCTGGACAACTTAAAAAGACACTCCCCTCGATTCTTATATCTGATTTCCCTAGAAAACCCCTAAAACTTAAAAAAATCTTATTTTCTTGAAAGAGAAGAAATAACCACCAACACCACAGAAATATAAAGAATTATGAGAGACTATCATGAAAAATTATATGCCAAAAAATTGGACAACCCAGAGGAAATGGATAGATTCATAGAAACATGCAATTTCCAAAAATGAATCAGGAAGGAATAGAAAATCTGAATAGAACAATTACTAGTAATGAAATTGAATTGGTGATCAGAAAATTTCAAATACCAGAACCAGATGGATTCACAGGGGAATGCTACCACATGTTTAAAGAATAATTAATACCTATTCTCCTCAAGCTCTTCTAAAAAATAGAAGATGAAGGAAAATTTCCAAATACTTTCTACAAGGCCAGCATTACCCTCATACCAAAACTAGACAAAGACACTACAAAAAGGGAGAACTACAGGCCAATATCTCTGAAGAACATAAATGCAAAACTCCTCAACAAAATATTAGCAAACTGAAATCAGCAATACATTAGAAGGATCATTTACTATGATCTAGTGGGATTTATTTTATGGATACAAGGACGGTTCAGTGCTTGCAATTCAATCAACATGATATACCACATTAACAAAATGAAGGATAAAAAAATCATATGATAATCTTAATAGATGCAGAAAACATATCTAACAAAATTCAACATCCATTCATGGTAAAAACTCTCAACAAAGTTTGTTGAAAAGGAACATACCTCAGCATAATAAAGGGCATATTTATATGAAAAACCCACAGCTAACATCATACTTGATGATGAAAAATTGAGAGCTTTTCCTCTCAGATCAGAAATAAGACACACATGTCCACTTTACTACTTTTTTTTAACATAGTACAAACCACAGCAATCAGATAAAAAAAAAAAGCCATCCAAATTGGTAAGGAAGAAATAAAACAGTCACTATTTGCATATATGATACATATGAAGCACTAAAGATGCCATCAAAAAAGTTAGAAGAAATAAATATAATTTATGTAATTCTGTAAAGTTGTGGGATACAAAATTAATAAACAGAAGTCTGTTGTGTTTCTATATACTAATAATGAAATAGCAGAAAGAGAAACTAAGAAAACAATTGCATTTATAATTATACCAAAAAGGATAAGATACCTAGGAATAAACCTAATCAAGGAGGTGAAAGACCTGTACTCTGAAAACTATAAAACACTGATGAAAGAAATTGAAGATGACACAAACAAATGGAAAGACATACTATGTTCATGAATTGGAAGAGTTAATATTGTTAAAAGGTCTGTACTACCCAAAGCAATATACAGATTCAATTCAATCCCTATCAAAATACCAATAGTATTTTTCACAGAACTAGAACAGATAATCCTGACATTTTTATAGAACCACAAAAGACTCCAGAATACCAAAGCAGTCTTGCAAAAGAAGAACAAAACTGAAGGTATCAGAATCCTGGAGTTTAAAATATACTACAAAACTGTAAAAATCAATATTGCACTGACACAAAAATAGACACATAGATCAATTTGGCTGGATCTGTGAATAAATCTACCCATAGATCTATCCATAGTACGTAGAGTCCAGAAATAAACCCACACTTTTATGGTCAATCTATGATGAAGAAGGGAAGAAAATACAATGGGAGAAAATATAGTCTCTTCAATAATGTTGAAAAAAATGGACAGTTACATGCAAATGAATGAAAGAAACCACTTTCTTTTGCCATACACAAAAATCAACTCAAAATGGATTAGAGACCTAAGTGTGAGACCCGAAACCATAAAAATCCTGAAAAGGGGTGCCTGGGTGGCTCAGTGGGTTAAGCCACTGCCTTCGGCTCAGGTCATGATCTCAGGATCCTGGGATCGAGTCCCGCATAGGGCTCTCTGCTCAGCAGGGAGCCTGCTTTCCTCTCTCTCTCTCTCTGCCTGTCTCTCTGTCTACTTGTGATCTCTCTCTGTCGAATAAATAAATAAAATCTTTTTAAAAATCCTGAAAGAAAGCACAAGCAATAATCTCTTTGACATGAACCTTAACAACATATTTGTGGATATGTCTCCTCAGCAAGGGAAACAAAAGCAAAATTAAACTATTGAGACTATACCAAAATAAATACCTTTTGCACAGCAAAGGAAACCATCAGGAAACAAAAAGGCAACCTAGTGAAAGAAGAAAATATTTGCAAGTGATATATATATAAGAAAGGGTTAATATCCAAAAAAATATTTAAAAACTATACAACTCAACACCAAAAACAAGTCCAACTAAAAATGGGCATAAGACCTGAATAGACACTTTTTCCAAAAACAGATGTACAGATGGGGCGGCTGGGTGGCTCAGTCAGTTAAATGTTGGGCTTAACAATTTCAGTACAGGCCATGATCCTCGGGATCATGAGATGGAGCCCGATGTAGGGCTCGGTACTCAGCAAGTAGTCTGTGTAAGATGGTCTGCCTCCCTCTCTCCCTCTGACCCTCCCCCTGCTTGTGCTCTCTCTCATTAAAATAAATAAATGCAATCTTTTAAAAAAAGGAGGTATAGATCACCAATGTACATGTGAAAAGATGTTCAATATCATGATTCATCAAGAAAATGTAAATCAAAACCAGAATGAGGTACCACCTTATACCTGTCAGAATGACAAGCAATAACAAGTGTTGGCGAGGATGTCGAGAAAAGGGAACCCTCATTCCCTGTTGGTGAGAATGTAAATTGGTGCCACCACTATGGAAAACAGTATGGCAATGCCTCAAAAAATTAAAAAATAGAACTGCCATAAAATCCAGTAATTCCACTACTGGGTATTTACCCAAAGAAAATGAAAATACTAATTTGAAAAGATATATGCACACCTATATTTATGCCTTATTTACAATATCCAAAATATGGACATACCCTAAGTGTCCATCAATAGAATACTACTCAGCCATTTAAAAAAAAAAAAAGAAGAAAGAAAGAAAGAGATCTTGTGATTTGTGACAACATGGATGGGACTAGAGACTATAATGCTAAATGAAATAAAGAAAAGCAAATACTGTATGATTTCACTTATACGTGGAATCTAAAAAACAAAACCCCAAAGAACAAATAAAAGCAGAAACAGACCCATAATACAGAGAACAAACTGGTGGTTGCCAGTTAGGAAATGGATGAGGAGGGATGAAAAAAAAAAAAAAAAAAAACAGGTGAAGAGAAGTGAGAGGTACAAGTAAAAAGAAAAATTATATTCTTCTTCCTTTTCTGGCGGCTCAGTCCTTCAGGGATCCCACCCATACTCTAAATGTCGTGAGTCTTTGTGTCTTTTTGTACATGTCACACATTTGATATGGGTTAGGAACTTGCGAGAAATTGTAAGAGTGCTTACAAAGAAATAAGTTGAATAGCGTTATGACAACATTACAAATCAAAATCTCTTCTGCTTCTCTTCTACCTAAGACTTAGATCTTTTCTTAAACAACTTCACTCAGGAATAAGGAAAATTTTTTGAAAAAAGACCAAGGTTTTTCTTGCCTACCAATTCATTCACTCCTTTGGGAGCCTCAGCTCAAGTCTTCACTCCCCTTAAATATTTTTAATCAACATACCTCTTTTGTGGGCCAGATACCACAGGATGAAGTTATTTATTTCCCCTTGCTATGCTGCATTTCTTTGCATTCAGTTCCATTTCTCTTTTCTATTCCCATGTTGTTTGGACCCTAGATTGCGAAGTACAAAGGATTATTGACCTGGTTGGAAAAATACCGGTTACCTTTCTTCTGTAAAACCAACTTGTGTTTCCATTACATTCTCTGTCAGGAGCTCATCGGCTTCATTAACTCCCCAGAAGGAGGTAAGCATGAGAGTGTATGTGTGGAGATATATGGGAAACCAGGCTGCATAATGATCCTGTGCCTGTTAGTTCTATAGTAAGATACAAATACTGGCCAGCTTTGTAGCCTTAGATGGGAGGGTACCTCAGCTTATAATGTAAGGCAGCAGTGGGTGAAATCTTGGGCTGAAATGTTGGTACCTAGAGCAATAAGCAGGGACCAGATAGGTTACGTGCATTAGTTGTCAGAAATGAGAGAATTACTGGTGGACACACAACATGGAAACATTGCCTAAAATATATCCAGAATTAAACATAGCTCACTGCCTGGTCTAAGCCTCCACCATTTCTCACCTGGCTACTGAACTCATCTCTTAATTAATCTTCTTGCTTCTTCTCTTGTTCTCCTGTTCTCACAGCCAGAGAGAGCATTTTAAAACTTAATTCAGATCATGTCACTCCTCTTCTCACTGCTCCATACCTGACCAATGGCTCCAGTGTAAAATGGTCTCAGTGTAAAATCCAGTGTCCCTACAATGGCCTTCCGGATCCTACCAATGTGGTCCCAGTACTTTTAGGACCTCATCTGCTCCCACTCCCCCCACCTTGCTTACTCCGTTCCAGTTATACTTGATCTGGTTGCAGTTCCTCAAACATGCTGGATACATTCTCACTTCAAGGTTTTGCAATGACTGTGCACTCTGCCTGGAATGCTCTTTCTCCATATATCCACACTGGCTCTCACTCTCACCTCTTCAGATCTCTGTGGAAATCTCACCTCTTCAGTGGAGAACCACCCTGATGACCCTAAGGTCCACTCTTGCCCTAGCACTCCCAACCCCCTTTACCCTCTCTTACTTTTCCATTTTTTCCTGTAGTGCTTATGACATTCGACCTCACCAGATAATGTATTTACTATGGTTATTATTTATTATCAGTCTCCTTCACCAGAATGTAAGCTCATTGAGGGCAGGGACTTTGTTTGCCGGTATATCCCAAACACCTAAAACGGTATGGTACTAAGTAGTAGACATGTAATAAATATTTATTGAAAAAATGAATTAATAAAATTTCCATCTAGAGCTGAATTGATCATTTGACTCTCATCTCCATCCCGGGGAAAGTCAAGATTCAGGAGATACGATTGATTAAAATGTAACAAAACACCCAATATACTCATATACTCATCTCCTTCATCCATCCCAGTATATATATATATATTGGAAAAATTGGATTGGCAAAATCACTGTCAGGTGGGGATTACAGAAGGCAAGAGGTCTTGGTCAGAGGGTATTTCTAATCTGTTGATTGTACTGTTTGTGGGTCCTTCATATTATGCATGTCACTAAGAGGGTCTTTTCCTATGTTCAGAAGTACCACATACTTATAACAAGCTCATCCAACTGGCCACTATTTTTCCTCACTCACACTGACTGAATGGGGGTCAGCTGTGCAAGGCTGACAGAGGTGCTGTGGGAAGAGCTCATTCTCTCTCTCATCATGAACTTCTCCTGGCAGCCAAGATGATGAGATGGAGAAAAGCAGACCAGTGGCTACTCCATAAGTGCATTGGTGGGGTCAGAGGGATGTGGCGCTTCTGTACCTACCTCACCAGCAGTACAGGTAGGTTCTTGAGTTGTTTCCGGAGCCTTTGTAAGTTCTCAACAGCTTCCAGAATGCCCCAGAACACTTACGGACAGCAAGGTATGTATATGGGAAATATCGTGTTTTATTATTGTTGTTTGCATGAAAGTCTTTGAAAATGGGTCCACGGTATAGATTAGGGCAAAAGCAATCAGAGTGCCTTTCTTTTATCCATCCATCCACCCATTAATTTAACAGTGTTTGTGGAGCACCACCTGTATGGCAGTCACTGTGAACAGAGCCATAAATCCCCACTTAATAAAGCTGCCACAGTGGTGGGGAAACAGACAAGGAACAAGTAGATAAACAAACATGAAGCACAAGTGTTGGGATGCACAGCTTTCTATTCTGTTGGGTCCAGTGGTTGATGAGTGCTGGGAGGTCAGCTGCCACACTAGCCAGCACTCCAGTTCAGCAGCATTGAGTTTCATCTAAGGACAAGCTCTCGTTTAAGGGTGAAATCCTGTGTTTCCAGGGAGGGGATAGGGAAGAACTAGACAGACCATCTTTTAGTTTGTCACTCAGACTCCAGCCCTGGCAAAGTTGTGAAACAAGGAACGTAATCTTTGACACCTTTGGGCTCCATTATTCTTCTTCTGGCTGCTCTCGGTCCACGTTATAGCAAATGTTCTTTTTTCCTTCGCATCTTCATTTTTTTTTTGGATAAAACTCGAATGTCTCATGATCCATCCTTGGAGTCTTGCAGTTTTTCCCTGAAGTGACACTTTTTATCACAACAACAGAAGTCACAAAAGATCCCTACCCATTAAGCCCCTGTTCTCCATCCCTCCATCTGCCCCTACATTATGACACTACTAAAGACCATGCCTTAACCTAAAGAAGTGACTAATGGTGGTATTGGTGGTGGGGAGTGGTATGAGTGGTATCAGCTGCTACACCCAGATGCAACCACTGCAGGGGCAAGACGGGGCTGTGGCTCTGGGCTCACCCTTTCTGATCTGTAGGTGAAGAGCTGGTGGACTTCTGGATCCTTGCTGAGGAGATCTTGAGCATAGATGAGATGGACCTGGAGATGAGAGACCACTACCTGTCCCTCCTCCTTGTGCTGAAGGCTACACATCTACAGGAGGGCTCAAGAGTGATAACTCTCTGCAACATGAACATCAGTGAGAATCACAGAGAATTACATCTGAGCTGAAATCACTGGGGGGTGTGACAAAGAAGTCAATTCGGTGTCTGATAATATTCAGTTTCTCATTTTGCAGACTGCTACCCTCTCCATTTTCTATGTATCAGGGATGCCACTGAGAACCCTGAACAGGAAAGGGTTGCAAGAGACCTGTTATCTTTAAGCTTCTTCCTGAGATACTGATTGCCAGTAAAGGTTGGCTGGAAGGAGTGAGGAGGAATTGGGACAGGGTAATTAAACAGCTCCTGCATCTTCTGAGACTGCATGGCTTGTCTTTCTTTAAACTGAGATTCCCTAGAACAATCTACAGTTCACAGGCCAAACATAGTTCATGTAGCCTATGAACTAAGAATGTTTTTGTATTTGTAAAGGGTGAAGGAAGAAGACTATGCAGCAGAGCCTGAATATGGTTCTCAAAGAATATTTCACTTGATCTTGGCCAAAAGGCTGAGAAGCGAGCAAAGAATAATATTTTATTATCTGGTCCTTTACAGGTTTGCCAGCCTCTTCTCTAGAATATCAGATTCATCTAAATTTATTTGTTTGTTTGTTTGTTTGTTTATTTAGTAAGTAAGGAGACATTCCTAACCCAAATATAAATGTGTTCCAGAATATTTGCTGTGTGGGAAATCAGGGCTAGTAATGACTTCTTCAAATTACCCATCTAAACCCCTTCCTCCAGGCAGATCTGACTCAGAAATCCCATTCTTAAACATGTTTTCATGTACCTTTTGCTTTTCCCTACAAAATATCACCCAGTTATCTAAAAAATAATTCAAGGAATCCATAAACTGGCTTATTGCTATGGTGAGGAAGGAGGGTAATCAGAGAAAGGGGTTACTGTTCCCTGAGAAAATCCTAAAAATGTGTTTATTATATATTTGTCCTGTCCATACCCAAAGGTTGTATGAAGAACAAATGAAATGTTTTGCACAATGATATTTGGAAAAATTCAAAAAACCACTCCCAACATCATCATCATCACCACCACTACATTATTTTCACCCTTCATGTCTCTTCTCTTTCCAGAGTCCCTCCTGAACCTCTCCATCTGGCATCCCAACCAGTCAACCACCAGGAGGGAGATCTTGAGCCATATGCAGAAAGTGGCTCTGTTCAAAATTCAGAGCTATTGGCTCCCCAACTTTTACACCCATGCCAGGACAATTATGGCCAAGGAGGAAACGTGCCAAGGTCTGATGCAGGAATATGAGACTCGCCTGTACACTATTTGCTGTACTCATGTAGGAGGACTCCCTCTAAACATGAGCATCAAGGAGAGCCACCACCCCCAGAAACAGTACTCGAGCAGGAAGACCAAGAGGAGGATGTGGCAATTGATAGACCATAGCACTACTCTGAAAATGGATACCAAGCCAGACACCAACATTACGCAACCCCAGAAGATGTGTTCTCCAGAGAAGGACACATACAAATATAAACATATACAAATGCCTTCCCCAAAAGTGACTTCTTCAAAAGAGAGAATAATCAGTTCCCTGGAAAAGGATATTTTATGTGCCAGGAAGTCTGACATGAAGAAGAAAGCCAAGAGCCACCTCGACATGGAGGGCCTCTTTGAGACAACGTTCTCTACACACCTGAGGACTGTCACCCCTATCATCAATCACTCCCCCCAGATGAAAGTCAAGAAGGCCATCAAGCAAACCATCTCCTTAGGGTACACCCACTGGGCCTTGTGTGCTGATGCCTGTGCAGGGAGTCCCTTCCGGAACCACCTGAAAAAGCAGAATTTGAAAGTGGAGACCCAACTCCTGGACCTCTGGCAAGACCTGCACCATTTTCTCAGTGTCCTGATGAATAACAGGAAGACTGGGAATGCCACCTTTCGGCACATGCTGGGCAACCGAATTTGTGAGCTCTACCTGAATGAACAGATTGGTCCATGCCTACCACTCAAATCGCAAACCATTGAAGGCCTGAAGGAGATGCTGCCTTCTGGGGATATAAACCCCTGGATTCCCAGAGCCCAGAAGGAGATCTGCAAGGTAGGAATTGCAAGGTAAAAGTCTGCAATGTAGAGATTGGTTAGTATCTGGAAGATGAGGTCAAGACTGACCAAAAATCCTATCTGGTCATCTAGACTGGTTAAATTTATGATATAATTACCTACATAATTTTTCACATATTGAAGACTTGGATGATCTCTTAGGAAATAGCCATACAAATTCCCAAGAAATAGCCAAAATCCAAAGTAGAATGGAAGTGGGTGATTGGTCAACATCCACTTTTTATTTCTTCTTTAATTTCCCCCTATATGGAATCTCCCAAAACCATGAACCCCAGAGTGTTCTACTGAAGAAAGTTCCAAGAATTCTGTTCCAAACATAATGTATTGAAATGCAGGGTAGACTAGACCACCAAGAAGTAGCCAACTGGTAGGAGTTTATTCTTATCCCAAAACATTAGATAAAAGCATGTGACTATCCTGAAGACTCACAGCCAGTGAGCTTGGATATTTACGGTTAAGATCTTGGCAGAGACAAATGGCAGAATCAAGTTGGGTAGCAGATAAAAGTCTGATACAAGAGACTGCTTACAAAGGAAAGGGCACAGCGTAGGGAAACCATAAGAGATACTGTAACACCTCAGGGTCAGTAAGCGTGGGTCACTTTTTTCTCCCTCTGAGACCTGAAGAATTGAGGAAAGGGAGCAGTTACCAGAACCAGGAGAGAAAGAGCTGTTTGGGGTGCAACAGTTGGCAGGAACTCTGTCAGTAGAAATGTATAGCCAGTCCTTGGTGATCTGGCCAGGAGGGATCATGGGGAATAGCTAATTCCACGCTTACTCTCCTGCTTTCCCATCTCCTGTTAGGACTCCTAACTAGATGAACCCAACGTGAGGTCAAGGGAGCCTGTTGATGTGGTCCATACAGGTTAATTTCCCAAGGCACAAACAGTGAAGAAGAATAGAAAGTAGATCTGGAAGGGCCGGTGGACATAAACAACTTACTTAGTGCATTAAAATGTATATAAATGTATATAAAGTATATATTAAAATGTATTATAAATGTATGTATATACATATACATGTATATGTATATAAATGTATTATAAAGTATGTTTTCACATATTACCTCTTTTAGGCTTCTTAGAACCTCAGAAGTAGTAGACAGGGTAGTGCTATTGCCACTGTTATGTAACTGAGGTAAATGAGACTGACCCTAGAAGGTAGGTGGGTTAGCCCAAAGGCACACAAGAGACTAGTGGAGTAACCAAGATCAGAACCCAGGAGGTCTAAGCATGCCTCCCCTTCCCTGTTACAATTGCTCTTGTCTAAGACCCATCCTGCTCTTGTCTAAGACCCATCCAGTGTCACCTAGAATACTGCAGTGGCCTCCTAACTAACTGATGCCTATGGATTTGTCCTTGGACATGACAAGCAGGCTCATTTCCACACTGGCTGTGGTGATTCTGCAAAAACATAAACTGTGTAATGAAAATTGAAAATAAGTAAAAGGAATTGAGTGGGGACCTTGAAAACAGATGGCTTTCTGTCTTCAGTAAAATCCAAAGACCTTGCCAAAACTGGCAAGGCCAAATAATTTCTATAAATTTCTCTATCTCCCTCTTTGGTTTCATCTTCCACTGCCTCTGGGTACACCACCCCAGCCATGCTAGGCATACTGCCTGCTCAGTGGCAGTGCTCCCACTCTGTGTAAAGTACAGATGCTCACACAGCTTGCCCCCCTCCTTCAGCTGTTTGCTCAAGTCCTCTCAGCAAAGCTTCCTTACCCACTTCATATAAAATTTCATCCCATCCCCACTTTATTTTTCTCCTTAGCACATATCATCCAGATCCAACCGTCCATTCTTACGTACACCATTCTAACATACATATGTACATACATTCACTCTGTGTGAGTGTGTGTATAATACACATATATTCCTTACAGTGTTCATGTATGCATATGTGCATACATATATTATATACACTTCTATTATATACACATATACTTGTATTATTTTTCAGATAGATGCATAATATGTATGTGTGTGTGTATATATATACATGTGTTTATATGTATGTGTGTATATATACATATATTTATTTATTTAACTTATTTTGCTTATTTCTCCCTATGAGGGCTGGGATTTTCATTGTTTTGTCAGTACTGTCTCACCAAAATTTGGAACACTACTTGGGGGGGTAGAGTATTCAGTGCTTGATAGTGCTAATAGACCTTCATGCTCAATAGATGTCTGTTGAACTGATCAATCCCAGTTAGCAATGGCCCCCCTTTTGGCCTTGCCCAGAGCTCTTTTCTAATTGGAAACAACTAGATTCTTTTTTTCTTTTTTCTTTTTCTTTTCTTTTTTGAGACAACTAGATTCTGTGAGAACTCTGATTTTCATCCATCTCTTCAATCATTCTCCAATTACTTAGTCAACTTTTGTGAATTACCTATAGTATGTCCACTGATGTGTCCATTTCCTGACTTCTGACTCACCAATGTGGAAACATGTCTATGTGGAGTATGGGAAAAGTTTTTAAAGTTCTGGCTGTGTCACTGTTTGGCTATGTGATCTTGAACAAACCCAAGTTTGTATAATTCTTGAATTTCCCTAGGTCTCTTTGCCTCATATATAAAATGATAAATGGGACAAAATCATATTTTGTCATTGTATTTGTGGATTTAATAAGTTTATAGATACGTTGAGAATACTATACCATAAAAGGAAATGGGTAAAGAGAAGTAGGTGTGAACATGGAGGATAGCACATCAGCTTAAAAATTGCCTTGGGTTCTAACCAAAGAGGAGAGGATTGAGAGAAGGTACTGAAGATGCTGGAGTAAGGAGTTCCATAGACACTGGAAAATATTTACTATCTGGCCTTTCATGCACTGCTTTCAGGATAGGGCAGGAGAGTTTACCAAGTGATGGGCAAACTGAATTCTGAAGGAAACCCTAATATCTTTTAATGAAAAACAATTATAGAGTGAAACCATGTAATTGTCTTTCTCTGCTTGACTTATGTCACTTAGCATAATCCCCTCCAATTCCATCCATGTTGATGCAAATGGTGGGAATGCATCCTTTCTGAGGGCTGAGTAATATTCCATTGTATATATGGACCACATCTTCTTTATCCATTCATCTGTTGGAGGGCATCTTGGCTCCTTCCACAGTTTGGCTATTGTGGACATTGCTGCTATGAACACTGGAGTGCATATTCCCCTTCTTTTCACTACATCTGTATCTTTGGGGTAAATACATAGTAGTGCAATTGCTGGGTCATAGGGTAGTTCTATTTTTAACTTTTTGAGGAACCTCCATACTGTTCTCCAAAGTGGCTGTACCAACTTGAATTCCCACCAACAGTGTAAGAGGGTTCCCCTTTCTCAACATAAGGAATAGTATGGAGGACATTAGGGGAAGGAAGGGAAAACTGAAGTGGGGGAAATCAGAAGGGGAGATGAACCATGAGAGACTATGGGCTCCATGAAACAATCTGAGGGTTTCAGAGGGGAGGGGAGGTCGGGGGATATGGTAGCCCCATGACAGGTATTAAGGAGAGCACATGTTATCATAAGCACAACATGTGCTCATGGTGTTATAAACAAATAATGAATCATGGAACAGTACATCAAAAACTAATGATGTACTATATGGTGACTAATGTAACATAATAAAAAAACAATTACAGAAAAAGTACATATATATTAAAAATAGTAGGTCAAATTTTATTTAGATTCAATTAGCCAACATATAGTACATCATTAGTTTCAGATGTAATATTCAATAATTCATTATATAAACCCCTTACTCATGACATCACATGCCCTCCTTGCCCATCACCAGGTACCCCATCCCCCTCACCTTCCCTCTAGCAATGCTTAGTTTGTTTCCTATAGTTAAGAGTTTCTCACTCTTTTTCTTTCTCCCTAATGACTTCCTATTCAGTTTTTCCTCCCTTTCCCCATGATCCTCTGCACTGTTTCTTATATTCCACATATGAGTGAAATAATATGATTATTGTCTTTCTCTGACTTACTTCGCCTAGCATGATACCCTCTAATCCCATCCATGTCAATGTAAATATTAAGTATTCACTCTTTCTAATGTCTGAGTAATATTCCATTGTATTTATACACCACATCTTTATCCATTCATCCGGTGATGGACATCTCAGCTCTTTCCACAGTTTGGCTTTTGTGAATATAGCTGCTATAAAAACTGGGATGCAGGTGCCCCTTCAGATCACTGCATTTGTATCCTTTGGGTAAATACCTAGCAGTGTAATGGTTGGGTCATAGGGTAGTTCTATTTTTTTAAAGTTTTTTTTTTTTTTTAGATTTTTAACTTATTATTATGTTCAATTATCCAACATGTAGTACATCATTAGCTTTTAATGTAGTGTTCAACAAGTCATTAGTGCAAATAACACCTCCATTTTTAACTTCTTGAAGTACCTCCATACTGTTTTCCAGAGTGGCTGCACCAGCTCGTAGTCCCACCAAGAGTGTAAGAGGTTCCCCTTTTCTCTGCATCCTCACCAACATTTGTTGTTTCCTGTCTTATTAATTTTAGCTACTCTGACTGATGTGAGGTGGTATCTCATGGTGGTTTTGATGTGTATTTCCCTGATGCCAAGGGATGTGGAGCATTTTCTCACGTGTCTTTTGACCATTTGTATATGTCTTCTTTGCAGAAATGTCTGTTTATGTCCTCTGGCCATTTCTTGACTGGATTCTTTTGGGGGGGGACAGTGTTGAGTTTGCTAAGTTCTTTAGGGATTTTGGATACTAGCTGTTCATCCAATATGTCATTTATAAATATCTTCTCCCATTCTGTCAGTTGTCTTTTGGTTTTGTCAACTATTTACTTTGCTGTGCAGAAGCTTTTTATCTTGATGAAGTCCCAATAGTTCATTTTTGCTTTTTTTTTTTTTCTTTATTAACATATTTTTTTTTAATTTTATTATTTTTTTTTAATTTTTTATTTTTTATAAACATATATTTTTATCCCCAGGGGTACAGGTCTGTGAATCACCAGGTTTACACACTTCACAGCACTCACCAAATCACATACCCTCCCCAATGTCCATAATCCCACCCCCTTCTCCCAAACCCCCTCCCCCCGGCAACCCTCAGTTTGTTTTGTGAGATTAAGAGTCACTTATGGTTTGTCTCCCTCCCAATCCCATCTTGTTTTATTTATTCTTCTTCTACCCACTTATTTCCCTTGCCTTTGGAGATGTCTAGCAAGAAGCTGTTGTGGCCAACGCCGAAGAGTTGTTGCTAGGATTTTGATGGGTTCCTGTCTCACATTTAGGCCTTTCATCCATTTTGAGTTTATCATTGTGTATGGTATAAGAAAATGGTCGTTTCATTCTTCTACAGGTAGCTGTCTAATTTTCCCAGCACCCTTTATCGAAGAGACTGTCCTTTTTCCATTGGATATTTTTTCTTTCTTCATCAAATATTAGTTAACCATAGAGTGGAGTGTCCATTTCTGGGTTCTCTATTCTGTTACTTTGATTCATGTGTCTGTTTTTGTGCCAGTACCATACTGTCTTGATGATTACAGCTTTGTAATATAGCTTGAAGTCCAGCATTGTGATGCCATCAGCTTTGGTTTTCTTTTTTAACACTCCTCTGGCTATTTAGGGTCTTTTCTAGTTCCATACAAATTTTAAGATTATTTGTTCCAGCTCAGTTGCATTTCTATATACTAACAATGAGACATAAGAAAGAGAAATTAAGGAATCAATCCCATTTACAATTGCACCAAAACCCATAAGATACCTAGGAATAAACCTAACCAAAGGAGTAAAGGATCTATACTCTAAAAACTACAGAACACTTATGAAAGAAATTGAGGAAGACACAAAGAACCAGAAAAACATTCCATGCTCGTGGATTGGAAGAATATTGTTAAAATATCTACATTACCCAGAACAATCTACACATTCAATGAAATCCCTATGAAAATACCATTGACATTTTTCATAAGTCAAGTTTTAAAATGTAAGTTTAAGTTTAGATATTGCTTTATTATATTTATTATTTATTACTATTATTTTGCTGCAACTCTATTTCTTCTAATGGGAAATGCTTCATTAAACATTGTTGGTTAAGATACCAATTAGATCACTAGAGTCATAAATCTTTTAAACTAGAAGGAACATTAATAGGGTACTCATGTCACACGTTTATTACTCATATTTAATATATATATATATATTCAGAGATTATCGACTGGTCAATCACATCATATTACATTATATATTGCTAATATTCAATCACTGAGCTTAATTTTCTCAGGAATATACTTCACTCCAGTTCCCTAGGAACCCAGGAGATCTGATGAAGTTACTAAAACTCATACTCTTTAACTCACTCACCTTTTGGCAGCATGACTGAGGTGGTTTGCGGAAACAATCTTACATTCCCTAAAAATTAATGTTGTTGACTCATTCCCAGCAAACTAATGCCTAGACTACATACCAAGGCATTCAAGTCCTTCATGGATAGTCCCAACCAACCTTCACTGCCTCATCTCTTGCTACTACCCCACCCCTCTGCTCTCTGCAGGATGCTACAGCTCACCTCTGCTAGAGAGTATTCATCATTCTCAAACCGTCCTTGCCCGTGTCTATGCCTTTGCTTACGTTCTTTCTACTGCCTGGAATGCCCTTTACTCAACTTCCATATGGTGAGCTCCTACTTATCCTGCAAAATGCAAATTCTGGTTAAAATTTCCTTACCTTTTTGAATTCTTTCTGAATCTCCTGGACTCTGCTCCCAGAGGACGTTCTTCACCCTTGTACTGTAGCATGTGCTATCCTATGCTACTCATCATGCTAGAAGGTGCACTCCTTGAGAACAAGGTTTGTAATATATTATCCGTATATTCCCAGCCGTTTGCATAGTGCCTGGCAGATAGGAGGCCCTCAGAAACTATTTGTCAAATAAATGAATGAACAAAGGTGAGAGTACAGACAAATAAACCGAGCTGAGCACTAACTCTTAAGTGTTTTTGTTGTTATTTTTGGGTTTTGTTTGTTCTAATGTAGTGAAATATCCTTCACAAATGGGTAAGGTCTTCAAGTGGGAAATCTTGAGAGAAGTCACTGCAGAAAAGATCTTTGGTTTTCAGGGCCATTTTGAGGCTCAAATGAGATGGTACTTTATTTAGAAAAAAAAACAAGGAAGTAGGAAGATGCCAAGTTTGTCGTTCGGTAAGTTGTTATTCTTTCCTTAGGTAAATATCAATTACCATTCTCTGAGATTCAGAGAGAGACTGTGCAAGCTGCCATCTTCGGGGAGACAAATGTTGCCTCCTGGTTGGTTATGGCTAATGCTTGCTGTTCCATTGTATCTCCAAAGTAGAGAATGCAGAATCTGCAGCCTGCTCTTCTCCCACATAAACACTAGCACAAGAGATGCAGCAAACTGAGCATCACCTCATAGCGCTTATATCTTGTTTGGATTTCAGATGCTCAGCTCCTGGTATGATGAATTCCTGGAGGAAGAGGACCACTGGTTTCTCATTTTCACAGTAGGAGGGACTTTAAGTTGGGGAGGAATCATGAGGTTGTGGGAAGAAAAAGGAGTAACTGCTCTCTTAGAAGACTTATTTGTCAAAGTAAATGAAACTTTTATTTTTCCCAGAGGCCAGTGGACATTGACATGGTCTCCGATATTCTAAACACAAACCTCGAGGGAAAAGACTCAAGTGCAGTAGCTAATTGTGAAGAAGTCACATTCATATAGAACTCCTCCCTTATAGATATGAGTGTGATTAGAAGAGGGTGGGGGTTGGTGTGGAAAGGAGCAGTGGTTCCTAAGAAAAGCCCATGTGACGAGGAGGCTCAGGAGGACGGGGTGGTTACAAAAATCTTGCTTCTGGTCTAGTTCCTATAGCAAATGCTCTTTGACCCCATCCCATTCTCTTAGACTCAGGCCAAGTTCATCAGCAGAAAATGGCATAAAAAGGGATCTATAAGTAAAGAAGAGAACATTCTTCTTTATAAGAGGTGTGAGGAATCCCTGGAGTTAAGCCAGGGGTTGGCTAACATGGAGAAAATGGATTCTATGCAGTGGCAAAAGATAGCAACCGAGGACCTGAAACAAGGCGGGTCTCTCCAGGTAGAACTAAAGTCTCCAGTGTTCCAAGCAGGTAAGGGCAGTCACCATAATTTTTGACCCTAACATATAGGCAATTGGGAAATATTAATATTCAACATTTAGTGATGATTTACTGTATATCAGCACTGTGCAATGCAAAGATTACCTCATCTGATCTTCAAAATAACCTATGAGGTAAGTACTGAGTAACTGAGTAACAGAGAGGTTAAATGACCTTCCCAAAGTCACACAGTAAGTGGCAGAGCCAAGGTCGGACTGACTGGCTATTTAAGTTTGGCCAGACTCCTGCCCATCAAAGCATCTTAGTTACAGAATAATTCTTTGTTGTTCATCTGATAAGCCTATTCCATCTTACCATACCTCCTCCAGAGTCAGGTCCAAAGCATTTCTACGAACATATTTTTAATAGCTACTCCTCTTCCCCAACATAACACAGCAGCTCACTCAGGCAGTAGAGAAGAGTGGTTAGGAGCACAAGGTTGTGCTGTCCCAGAGGACGGGGTTATATCCTAGGTCTGCCAGTGACTGTAAACTTGAGCAATGTATTCGTCCTCTCTGTAAGGCCCCGTTTTTTCATTTTTAAAATGGAACTAATCATGATAGGTTTGTTGCTGTTGTGAAGAAGCTCCAAGGTCACCTATGAAACCTATTACCACAATGTTTGGCAATAATTAAAGTTCAATAATGCTTCTAAATTGAACAAACTGCTTTAATTTTCTGTGCTGAGGCAGTCAGAGCACTGCAGTACTGCAATCCTCAATAAACACATTAGACCTCAGGGAACATGTACTCGTGTATATGTGTGTGTGTATATGTGGAAAAGCATTTTCACAAAGCAATACTTACCTTTACTATATAATATGATTTCCTCTAGTTTCTCTATTCTATTTTGTTCTATTTCATTTTGTAAAGGCTGGCAACGACAATTTTTCGACATTATTGAGTCATGACCTGCACTTTTAAAAATACAGAAGGGGAATAAGCCAAAGCTTCAAAAATTCAATTTCACTGCTCCCTTGCTCAGTGAGCCTGGGCGAGTTACTTCATCTCTTTGAGCCTCTCATTTCCTCAGCTGTGGAGTGGGGATAATGGCCCCTGCTTGGTAGGATTGTTGAGGGGATTCGAGGCAATGCCTTTACAGAGCCAGCAGGTGCTCAGTAAGTACTTGTTAGATTATACTAAAAAACATTCAGCTTTTTCAAAACTTTGATGTGCACTCCATATACAAAACAAGATGCCTTGAATGCTTGCCTCTCATAGCCATGTTTGGGCATGAGTTATTAAATCTAGCATGAACAAACCCTGTGTTTCATATCAGAATTTCACCTTCTCTTTAACTACCGAACATGCCAGAACCTGTTCCAGAAATCAAGAGAAAAATGGAAGAAAGGATGGCTGGTAAATTTGACTGCCCACACACTTGGCAATAGGCATGGCTTTGGTGGTCTTGGAGTGCCAGGGATGGCCAGGAAGAGTGGGAACCACTCTCCATGAAGATGCTTCTTCCTTCCCTCAGCACACATCATTACTTCCTCCACCACTGCTTTTTGGAAATGCAAGTATGACCTGATAAAGGTCCTCCTGTATATTTGCCCAACCCAAGGCCCTGACTCCCAGGTGGGCTGATCCAGTCAGGGAAAACCATAAACTCACAGCACATCAGAGCTAGAAAACCCTCAGCTGTCCTATGGAGAAAACGAGTCTCTGAGAAGTGGAAAGACTTGGTCAAGGTTGCTTAGCAAGGGAGGGTTTGGTCCAGAACTGGAAAACTGGATCTATTGCAGGAATGATCTGCTGCTCTTAACAACTTACAGCCAGATTCCCCTGGCTGAGAGATGATGATAATGACAATGCTGACATTTGTGGGTCCACACCCCAGCCTTCCTTCTAGACTCCCACCAGTATGATCTTCAGAAAGTACTAGACTGCCTTGGGAGAGTTTCTGGGAAGGAACTGTGCGCAATAAGACTTACTTTAAACCGCAGAACTCACCACATGATTGAGTGTTTTCACCTAGGTAGGAGGCAAGGTGCTGCTAATCTGTTCTATTGTTCAGTACATGACTAAAACTTCCCTTGATGTCTCAGCCGTCCTGTCTCATCGTATTTTGGATGCAAAAATGTATTCCTCTCAATCAACTGTGTATAGCTAGAAATAATGTATGACTTTTTCTAGAAAAAATAATTCACTCTCAAAGGACAATGATTTGCAACTATTAAGGACATTTACATATATGAGCTGTCAATTCTGAAAGTAATTCCCAAAGACAGAGCCAAGCAAGAGAGAAAGTTCCTAGCATGTTATTTGCCATATATTATCCCTAAGTGTATCAAATTCTTTGAAGCAATAGCAGAATGTTTGAAATATATTTGCAATTCCTTCACACAACAGATGGCTACTTTGAAGGGGTCAGTATTCATTTGAATAAATTACTTCTTGTATATGTGTCAACAATTAGTACCACTTTCAAAATTATATCTCAGTTACCCTAGTATCCCTCGGGCAGAAAATCTCCATGGGTCAGGTGTCCCCAAGAAGGGCAGAATCCTCCCATTCTGGAGAGGAGGGAAGGTTATACTTCCTTGCTTCTAATTTCCCTGAGGAACTTATATTTCTTGTGTAAACATTTTATTAAAACATTATTATCTTCCTAAAATAACAATTTAAAGGTAATACTGTCAATAAAAGCGTATGAATCTTTAAACCAGAGTGGACAACCAGACTCTATACCTTTTTTCCCCTACTTGATAGACATTAGGAAAATGTCCTTTGAGGAACTCTGCTATAAGTTTCCAACGGTGGCCATACAGAAGATCAGCGATGATTACAAAATATATTGTGAAAAAGCGCCTAAATTAGGTAAGTGTTTACAACTCAGAGAGTCATTTGAAACAATCAGGTAAGACTCTCCCCAACTGCAAGAGGCATAAGCCAGGATAGGAACCATGCTTCTTTTGAAATGAGGGATGGTCCGGGAAGAATTGCCACATCTTTTTTTTCCTCCTACATGGCCACAGGAGGGCATCATGAAACTGCCAGGCAATTATAAATGAATGAGAATGGTGATGAAAGTTGTTCATTCCTACCTCCTCACCTAGTTATTCTGGGACTTCCTAATTACAGATTTGTCCTCTACCATGTTTCTTAGAATCAGAGATGTGTGGAAGGTTTGTTGGTGTGTGTTCTTAGTAATAACCCTTTTCAAGAAATAAGGAAAGCAGCATTGGCAGAGGTAGATGCTGGTCAGGCAGTTACAGTAGACCTCAGCAGGGGTCCCATAGAGAAAACCCTAAAGCTAGGATGGCCTTTCCAAGTTGTGCCTCACTGAGACAAAGGATTTTTTGGTTTTTGTTTTGTTTTGTTTTTTACATTCACATAGACTCGTAAGGGATTGGGCTGCTTGTAGAGAAGATATAACCTTGGGTCATGCAGCACCCTTTGGCTGAGGCAATGCCCACAGGGGGTCTCAACTATGAGCTGTCTGCAGGCAGCTGAGAATGAGTGATTTGGTCCTTAAAGGAGGAACTGAGCTATGCATCAGCTGTACACCATAGCACCCTGTTGACTTTCTTTGTAAGGAAATTTCACTCCATCTTGGAGTAGCTACCCCAGTAAATTCTGGTTGGTTTTGTTGGTGTATTTTTTCCCCCTGGGGAACTTCGACTGGAAAGGCTGGCTCACACTCCTATAGCTTACCTGGAGACCACAATGAATACTCCTCTTCACCCTCCTTTGCTACCCATCCTAGAGTTCCTTTATTTTCAGCTAGTGTCTCTGCTGGTCTTGAGAGAATTAACTGAGAGGATGACGTAGACTGTCATCCCTAAGGGACCTGAGCTCCCTGGTCATCATCACTTCTCAGGCTATAGTTATTGCCCTTGACAATTTATCATTAGAATTAGGCAGCAGAATACCAAGAGTGCCAAATGAATTCTCCATTGTCCCTGCTGTGTTACTGATGACCTAGATGGTAAAAGTCAATTACCCTGTCAGTATAGTAACTCCTTTTCTTGCCTGCTAGCCTCTTAGCCTAAGGAGTTAAAAGTGACTGAGTGCCTACTCTGTCCTTGGTAGAAGCACTCCCCATCTGGAAACCAGGATCTTTTAGACCAGCACTGCCCAGTACAAGAACCACTAGCATCATGTGGCCATTGAACACTTGAAATGTATCTGATACAAATAGGTTACACAAATACATATTATTTAAATTAATTTTATCCTTTTGATTTTATCTTTTTTAATGTGACTACTAGAAAATTTAAAATTATATATGTGATTCAAGTTGCATTTCTATTGGACAACACTGGTCTAGGCCCACAGAACCTAAAGCTGTAAGGATTAGAAATTTCCCTAAGTAAGTCATTGATACTAATGTTAAATGAATCACTCCTACTTTTATCCTTTGTTCCATACACATATACTCTAGTTATTGGGAACACAACACCTTCAGTTTAACCTGAAGGATGATGTTCTATGTCCCAAGATCATAATCAAGCTGCTTTCACAGCTGCACCTTCAAGGAATGGCTCCATTGCTCTACCAGGCCAGCACCTCTCACAGCTGATAGACTTAGTGGATCCCATCATCATATATCCATTGCCAACCTCCTGGGCTGTCAGTGTATCCCCCAAATGTTATATGGGATCTCATTCAAGGATCTTGTAAGCCCCCTGATAGCAATGCTCGCTGAGGCCTTACAGGCAGGAATCCTTGTCACTTCCAAGCAAGATGAATTGATGGCCTTTCCAGAGTAGAAGCGATCTAATGTCATCAATTTGTCACCAAGTAAGCAGTTGGTTTTCTCTGAGAGTTATTGAAGTATGTGGCCTTGGCATTTGTCCCTGTCACTGACAAGTTGAACATTTGGCAGCAGTGGTAACTAAATCAGCCTTGGTGAGTGTAGGGCCCGTGCCGTTGGGTACACATACAACTTCCATCCCTAGTAGTCCAATACCCATCTAGCCACTCTATTCACAAGTTCATTGATGGATTATGACAGAGATTTGCTGAAATCAATCATCCAAGTCATTTTGTCTACTTGGTTACTTGGTGCCCTATTTGACAGTGGTTGTTTATGAGTGAACTTTAAGATACAACGCAAAAACTTTTTTTCTTCATGCTTACTCCCATAGATTCATCCACATGTGTCTTCCTTCCTCCCAGTATTCTTTTTTTTTTTTTTTAAGGCTTTGTTTAGAGTAGTTTTAGATTCACAAAAAAATTAAGAGGGAAGTACAGAGATTTCCTATATACCCCATGCTCCAGCACTTGCACCACCTCTCCCATCATCAACATCCCCCGTCAGAGTGCTACATTTGCTACAATTGATGAACCTATATTAACACACGATAATTGCCCAAACCCATAGTTTACCATAAGGTTTCCTCTTGGTAGTGTGCTTTCTTTGAGTTTGGGCAAATGTATAATGACATGTACCCATCATTATCACACCATACAAAGTATTTTCATGGCTCTAAAAAGTCTCTGTGCCCTAACAGTCCTAATAACCTCTACCTATTCACCCCTCTCCATACTGCCAACCCCTAGCAACCACTGATCTTTTCACTACCTCCATAGTTTTGCTTTTTTTAAAATATCACATAAATTGAAATCATATACTATATAGCTCTCCAGATTGTCTTCTCAGACTTTGTAGTAGACATATAAGCTTCCTCCATGTCTAATTTTGCCTTGATAATTTATTTATTTTTAATACTAAATAGTATTTCATTGGTTCACCAGCATTTGTTTATCCATTCACCTACTGAAGGACATCTTGATTGCTTTCGAGTTTGGACAGTTACGAATAGAGCTGTTATAAACAACCATGTGCAGGTTTCTGTATGGTCATAACTTTTTATTGGGTAATACCAAGAAGCACAATTGCTGGGTTTCATGATAATAGCAGGTTCCTTTTTTTTTTGTTTTGCTTTTTTTTTTTAAGATTTTATTTGACAGAGAGACAGCAAGAGAGGGAAAACAAGCAGGGGGACTGGGAGAGGGAGAAGCAGGCCTCCCACTGAGCAGGGAGCTGCTGGATGTGGGGCTCATCCCAAGACCCCGAGGTCATGACCCAAGCTGAAGGCAGACCACTTAAGTGATCGAGCCTCTCAGGTGACCCAACATGTTCAGTTTTATAAAGAAGTGCCAGACTTCTTCCAAACTGTCTTTGGAAATGTCTTCCAAAGTGGTTGCACAATTTTGCTTTCCTACCAGTAATGAGAGAGAATTTTTTTTTTAATTTTTTATTTTTTATAAACATATATTTTTATCCCCAGGTGTAAAGGTCTGTAAATCGCCAGGTTTACACACTTCACAGCACTCACCAAAGCACATACCCTCCCCAATGTCCATAATCCCACCCTCTTCTCCCAACCCCCCTCCCCCCC